>NC_044012.1:9512857-9814464 GCF_900496995.4 Aquila chrysaetos chrysaetos
AAATCACAGCTTGGATATGTTTTCTAGCATTTTGGTCCATTTGTGGTTTAAATTAACGTTCTGACTTTGCACTGGAACAGAGCCCTCACACAGTCTGGTATACCTGAGACATACTGTGGATGTATAGAGCATGCTGAGATTGTGAAGAGGTGAGAAATTCTGTGTACATCTAAAGCACAAATGAATATGAAGCAACAGGAGGTGAGTTATTTTTTCTAATAGCGATAAAAGCTCTTGCAGGAAAATGCTTAATATAAATGAGTTAATAAAAATATATGCCTAATTTCTGTATTGAAGAACATCATAGTAATGATCACAGTAATTTTTTTTTCCTGTACCACAATTTTTTTTTTTAGTTAAATGTTCCTACGTGATGATTAGGTTTGATCAGAAGCAACTCCCCCTGTTTCAACCTTTTGAAATGAGAAGACTACCTGTACTTTTATGCTGTTTTGTAAGACTAGAAGCACATGATGGAAGTTTAATTTTTAGCAGTCTATGTGCAACCTCTCCTCTATACTTCAAAACGATTCAGTGAAGTATCCCATAATAGAAAACCTGTTTCTGCTTCTGTGTTTGTTATATTTAAAATGTATCTGAAAGTGGAGGGAAAATGAAGAATCTATCATTCCTAAAGTTCAAGTTGAGTGCCTGATGCTAAAACTCATGTGGATCAGCATCTCTCTTACATTTAACCAGATATTCGCCAATTTGGCAATCAAATCTGAAGATGATGATTTTTATTGTTTTTTTTACTGTAATCTCTTGTTCTTGTCCTTTAATGACTGTTATAATGTATTATCTGAACAGACCAATGAGGAGAAAGAGAAAAATGGAGAGTGATCAGAGAAACTAAAATGAATTCTCTGGAACTAAATGACAGTAATTTACAAGAAGCAATTACTTATATCTGCAAAATAGCTTCACCATGAGTAGTGCTTGTACACAACAACATAATTTGACAGTTCAGACAGGTTCAAATGGAATAGTGTCCTTTTTAATATTTTTTTTAACTATGAAAGAAAAGCACTTGTATATGGCTACTATTTTGCCCTGCAGTATTCTTGTAGTTGGTGGTGTGAGGAAATCAGACAAGATACAAAATGTAAATGATACTATTTAGACCTTATAAATAGTTTTCCATTGTCTGAGAAAGCTAGTGAAGTGAGGGTAGACATGCCCACCTCATTAAGAAACACCTGGAGAAAAGGCGTAATATTTCAGTTGCCACTTGTGAGTAAAGGCAGATATACTCCCTGTTTGACAATCTTCTGCTCCTTCTCTCTACCCACGAGACCCAGACCATATGCTAGAAAACAATCTCCGTTTCAAATAAATACCCAAGGAAGGGAAATATCTATCAAAATGTCCTGTAACAGCTGCCCACACAAAGGTTGCCTTTAAGATTATTACATTATGCCCACGGCTGTAGAGATGCAAAAACTCGGTGTCAGAATGCATTGAAATCACTTCGTACCTGTGTACCATACACCATGCAGAAAACACTTCACAAACACCTCCCTGAAAGTGTACGAGAAGCTGTCATAAAAACTTATTTGAAAGATGTGTTTGATGCAAAACTTTTGACCACCAACATCTGGACTAGCTGTCAGTCATATCCCTTTATACTTCTAACAGCCTGTGGGCTTGCTTACTTTTTTAAGTGAAGGCATGACGTGAATGGAAGATGTATGCATCTAGTTCTTCCAGTGTTTTTCCCATTTCATGAGCTAATTTGCTTAATCCTTTTCTTAACAGACAGTGAAATAGAACCCCTCCCTTCCTATTACTAAAGTATCTCAGCTTGTCTCCAGCAAAGTAAATCAAAACAGCCAGTCACCTACTGGACTGCATTCAAAATGTTTTGATTCAAGTTAAAAGATGGGGTTTATTATAACAGTAAATAACGTAAAAATAGTTCTAAAAATATTCGTTTGTTGTATCACAATTGGAGCAGCAGGAAGCAGTGTAAATCATTTTGCAAGAGGGAAAAGAAAATATTCATATGTTTAGCTATAAGGTGCTATGAAATCTTTGAATGTAAGAATTAAAAAGCGTATAGTACTCAGTAAGTGGGAATACTAAATCTGATAATTTTGCTTTACCATACATGAAATAAATCATCAAAAAAGTTATCAAATAGTGATAAGTGAACCACATGTTCAGCTAGTTCCAAAAATAGAAGTTAATACTGTTGATTCAGAATAGCTCATTTCCTTCTACATTATGATATCATTGAGTTCAGCTGTAAAGGAAAGTTTACATAGCATGATGGTGGATTAAAATAAGAAGTCAATTGGAGCCGGATGCATGGACAAAAAGCAGACACATCCCAACATTCATCGTATCTAGCATATTTTTATTTACTGCTTATATTGTGAAAAAAAACCACCTTTGAAACTTACTCCCACTTAACAGGTACCTGGGGGGGAATGCTGAATGCACTGGTGAGTTAAAAAATATCTTCAGAAAATGGGATTAAATAACACCAGGCAGCTTGTTTCATCCAGCTTTCCTCCTCTGCTTTACCACCTTCTGCTTTGGGCCCCCAGAGTTAACTGTTACGTGAGGGAATAAGGAGGAGTACCGGCCCACCGCCTGGTACATCAGTGGGCGTGCAGAGAGGAGAGTGCTTCTGGAATCCTGAAATTTTCCTTTAGTTTGGAGGAGGATGAATACCTGGTCCCTGTACCAGCAGCTGCGGTAAGAAGGGTGTCCAGCCAAGTTCCACTTTGAGAAAGAGTGTCCCATGGCTGCCCAGGTGGCCAGCGTGCAGAGCTGCCACTTTGGACTTGCCCTCCTCCTCCCTAACAGGGCCACTGAGGGACAAGGGCTGGTTTAATTCTTCTGCCGAGCAGCGTTATTGCCCAGTGCGCAGTGTTTTCAGTAGGGGAAATGCTCCTCCGTTCTGGGAGGAAAAGGCAATTGAAGGAAGCTGCTTAGTAACAGTGGAAGATGCTCTTTTTAGTGCAGGAGAGTAAGTGCCAACCTGACTTCGCTCCCTGTCAGAGGCTTAAAATCCTCCTATCAACCACGTCACCAGATTTGTGACATAGCCTTAGCAGTTCAGTTGTGCCTGTTTCTGGCTCGGTGACCTGAACGCTGCTTTAGGTCCAATAAAGTATATGGAATCTGTCTACTTATAAACACATTAGCAGCATCGCTCGTGTGGTTAATATTAGGTTCATTCTTAAGTGAATGACTAAATCACGCTCTTGAAAGTGAAAAGCACAAATCATTAATAAAAGTTACACAGATATGTATGTACTGTGAACAACAGCATTTTGTTACTCATTCACTATAGCTGACTGACTTTTCATTACAAAGCCTCTGGCTTTTGAGGAAATGAATAAAGAACTGAGAAAATGGAAAGCTACCTTAAGGTACCTTTTCATTATTTGCCGCAGGTGTAAATAGAATTTAATCAAGAGATTGTTAAATCACAGAAAAGCAGTTTTCTAGGTATATAATTCTATAGATGATAACAATGAGTTTGCAAATAGGATCTAGGGAGTTAATTACAAGAATGATTAGCAAATTCAAGTAGCATGATAAATAATTCGGTGCTGGAAGTATTTTAGCTAATCCAAAGTGCAAGAGAAGAACTCCACAGCTCATTTTGAAAACTAGCATGAGAGAGAAAACTCTATTCAATAAACAACATATGGTAGAGCATCTACCTTTGTCTTTTTCGTTTGTTGCATAGGTATAAAAACCAGACCCCTTATTAGCTAAGGAAGATCAGCTCCTGGTTCATTTTATTTTCTATATTTTTTTCATTTAAATCAAATAGCAACCATAAGCATTTTTATATTCCAACTATGAGAGGTGAATATAGTAATTTTTAATGATCTGGACTTATTCTCTATACAATTTCTTTGAACTCTACTTCATCTTCTATAAATGTACTACTACTAAGTAACACTATTTGTATTATAGTAGCACCTAGATTCCAAGTCATGAATCAGGGTTCCATTTGTGCCAGATATGGGATATAATATCTGGGATATATCCCATAGCTGGGAGAAATATCCCCACTTGCAATAAAGCAAGTGTTGTCATACTTTAAAATGTTCATAGGTAAAAATAAGATCTTGTGTATAGGACATAGCTTTTCTGCAGCAACGATCTATTTCTTTTTCTCAAAAGAACCAAACTAATGGATGCCTGCATTTGTCCTTCAGTGGCTAGCTTTTTTCTTGTGGAAGTAAAAATTATCTTGTTTGTTAATAAGTGCCTCCTCATGCTCTAGTTTTGTACTACGTGAAAAGAAGCATGTATGACTTTACTGGCCAGCTGATGCCATCTACTGGGGTCTGTCTAAAGAACTGAAATGACTCATCGTATTTTTCCAGGAGAGTTATTCAATGTTAGTTGATCTTAAAGCTAGTTTAAATGAAGATTTTTCTTCTCTGATGCTCAGTTTCTGGGGTAGTGAGGTCATGCAAGACAATAACCTTATTCATATTTCTTGATTGATTAGATTTGGGTTTTGGCGTTGTGTTGCTCATTTAGTGAATTTTCAGGTCCCTAAAAATTGCAGACATCAGCAGCAGAGTCCCAAGTTTTTGAATACAAGTTCTAGTTACCGAGATTATTTAAGTTCTTTGACTTAAAGAAGCTTTACCTTATACATTCAGTTTTAAATGCGCGATTTGTATTTGTTGCTATTCATAAAGTGTCTCATACGTATATGTATGTTAAGCATTTGCTTCACTGGTATACTGGTATGCCAGGTATAATTGATGGCAGGGGAAACTGGCCACATGGTTACATGACTTGCCGGACTTGCTCCTGAGTTTCGAGTTAAGTATTTGTTTAAAAGCTTTGCTGTGTTGAGCAGTTAGAGGGAAGTGTCTGGGCTCTATTGATTTGGAAGAGAAGGATCTTCATTTTCAGCAAAGTGGAGAAATTGTGGTGGGCAGTCCCATGTGGAAAGGAAACAGACCCCACTTGGAAACCTCATGGCCCCCTGACTCCTCTGGGGCAGCAGATACCGGGTGAAAATGAAGAGCACAGAATGAGTCAGAGTGTGAAAGTGATGTAATCCAGAGGTTCCTATACAGACTGCAGCAAAGATCCCTTCCATTGGGTGGATGTGATGGTTCTTTTTTCCTTCTTTCAGTTGCGGAGTGGTTTTTCCTACACTAACTGGGCCAATACTGTAGCAACGGTAACATAAAAGCTGTTGTTAAAAAACCCAGAAAATAGGAAGTGAGAAAGGATGCAAATTTTACTTTGAAAGTCAAGCAATTTCTGAAACAATAGGTATGTGACTTTGCTTTGGATGAAGTGTGACAGTTATGTACAGACTGAAGAAAAGGAAAAAGGCTTTGTATTTGCTAATGTTGCTACTTTTTCATGGTGACATCTTCTGTTAATCACACCACTTTATAAGTTAGCACTTTGATGTATCATTTATATAGAGGGAGGAGGGAGAAGAGTTGTAAAAATTTCTTTTAAATGTATTCACTTATTTATTTAATGAGGGTCTGCATCTGCCAATGAGACATGGAATTACTACAGATAGAGCTAATGTATCATAGAGGTCCAAGAGGCAACACTGCTAATAGTCCACAGTGTGAGCTGAAATACTTCAAATGGTGGCTGGTGGGCCTAAGGGCTCATACCAGTAGAAGAGCCACATTGCACGCTCAGGACAGATGGAGAGAATAACAGTCCACTAAAAGAGTTAACCTGGTTTTGCTGTTGTTTAAACAAGGATCTGTTCCTTTTGTAAATCTGCACATATGATTTCTTTCAGATACTTGCCTTAAATAAGCCTTGACTAAGTCTGATGAGCCAATTGGAAACTCATGATCCCTACTCCAACACTGTCCTCTTTGATAGCCTGCGCTGATTAAAATTACTTAGATTAGTGCAATTTGCTGAAACACTACCAGAATGAAATTCCTATAATGACTGCAACAAGAGACTCTTGCATATGCTATACTGAAACCCTATGATTACTGTTAGATCTATGAAGCCCATCATGTAAATGGTAAATTTATACTGTCCTTCTGAATTCTACATCATGCAATAGCTATGTACTTCAAATGCCTTTAAGGGAGAGAAGGAACAATCATTGTGTGATTAATAATTCTTTTTTCAGACATATTTTGATCTTGGTCCTAAACCTTCTGACCAGCAATTAATTCCTATTATCCATTACTGTTTTCAACATCCATGGGTTGCATTGAAATGACAAATGCCTCCCATATTATTACAGAAGTATCATTTGCACAATTGTATTTCTGTCACACTCAAGCTTTCGTACTGAAGCTTATTTCAAAGTTTATTTTCTTAATGTTTGAAGTTTGCTGGTGACATTTTTTTAAATTTGATTGAAAAGTTAAGATATCTATCTGGATGCCTTGTGCTGAAAGAAGGAAATAACAAGTTTGGGTTTTTTACTGTCTACCAAACTTAGTATAGCTCTGATTGCTCTAATTCTTTTTGCCTGGTCTGAGAAAGCAATTGGATTGTGCACTTTCAAATATTTCATTAAAAATCTGCTTGGATATGCTATTTCAGTATTTCAATAATGTTTTTAGTGATATTTCATTCTTATTGTTTAATCTTAGACCTCTTCAGGTTTATCAAGCTATTGTGTGCAACATTATGTTAGTAAGGCATATGTATTCCATTTATGGAATTTGGGCAAATGCGTTCCTTCCATTAATTGAAAAGAAGCTGGGACTAGACTTGCAAATGTTTCCATAAAATTTATTTTCCCTGTCTCTATCTCAATCCAGCAAGTCACTAAGGTATATATGAGAGAGAAAAATATATAGCAAATATTTTCAGTAACATAAAAAATCCAGAGTAAATATTTATATTCAACTGTTACTTCTACTTTCAGTGAAAAAGAAAAAAAAAAAACAAGCTACCCATGCACAGCTCTAAAAGGATTTCCTTCCTCCTTTCAGTTAACTTGCAGAGATGATGCATCATAGGCATACAACTTCTAAGCTTGAGTATTTCCGTTTTTACATGTTTTGCATGATAATGCAGACCTGGTTGTGGCACTTTATCTTCCTCATTTATAATTAACACCTACTTTGTCTCATATATAAAAATACAAGTAATGAAAATTGAAGTAGCTGGGTTGGAGATTCCTCTTGCAAGAATTACAGAAGTATTTTTTTAGTCCTTTCTCATTGTGACTGTATGAGCTGGACTTCTTCAGTCTGTAGTTACTCTTATTTGTCAGTAACTAATTGTAACTGCTTCACAGGAGTTCCAGGAATTTTTTTGTAAAAGAGAAGTTGCAGGACGTCATTAATTACATATTATCATATTTGCTCTATCTGAGATGCATATTAAAATGCTGTAGATAAAGCAGGAAGATTTAGTCCTAATGATGATACAATAGGTGATTTGGGATTACAGTTAAATGATTATAAATTTCTTCATAAGCAAAAAACCTAATTTCTTCTATTTCCAAGTAAAGGATGGTTGGTGGCAACAGAATGTAAGTGCAAAGCAGCTCCTAAGAATTTCATACACTAAAGTAGCAAGACAGTTTCCAGGTGTATTTTAGTTCTTTAGGCAGCAGGAGAAGATTTACTGCTGTGTAGCAATAAAAGAAGCAGCAGCTTTGCTTCTGGCCAATAGTCTAAGTTTATTTAAAAAAAAAAAAAAAAAGATAAAGAGGAAGCTATGTTTGGATTTATGATCTAATCCTGGTGTAGGAAGGACATAATAGGTTTTAACATAAGGCTACCAAAAAGGTAAGAATGAACTTATCACCTGGGCTCATTGTCAAATGACAGTTATCTTAGTTGGTAATGTACCAGGCTGCAAAAGATGCGCAACTTCAAAGTTTAAGGAATGATGAAAAACAAATAGTCAAGAGGAAATCATAAACTGTGTAATGTGAATAAAACAGATCCAGAATTTCCATTAATTAGAGATGAGTTAAATCACTTCATGATGTTTTACTGGCCTACTTCCTCATAGTAACTTGTTTCTTACCTACTTAAGTGTGCTTATGATCTTGCTATTAATGGTCTAACATATCATAACAATTTTTAAATAACTACTTTCTTTTTTTTTTGTTAATGAAAAGCTGACCTATTTTTTTATCCCTGAGGGTAAACTAAAGCTTTGTCTATTACAACCCAATAATCAAACCACTCTAGATGAAATGACCTCTTCTGAACTGTGTGGTTAAGGGGAATTGCTAAAATGTGGCATGTATTAAGTCTTTACTTCATTTAACTCCCTTGCTTCTTCCTGTGGTTGTGGTGGTGTTCTTATTTCATGTTTGGATTGCAGTAGTACCAGGGGCTCAAATCAGAGACAGAGCCCTACTGTGATAAATGCTTTGCAAATAAAATATATGAGATGGCATGGTTCCTGCTCTAAACAGCATGCCTGAGAGGCCAGGGACATAGGAAGGAGTAGTATTGATCCCATAGCAATGTTATGCCAAGGATGGTGAGGTGGGACTGGATTCAGACTTAGGCATCATTCAAAGCAGAAAGGCATTCTCCACCCTGTGATTACCTGCAGAATATATCCAGCATGAATTGTCCTTGCATTTTCTTCTTCCATTTCTGCAGAGTAGTAAATTATTTCCAGCCTACATACTTGAAGACCCTTGTTCTGACTGAGATAGTCCGTTGAACTAAGCCTCTGGTCATGCTACACTTTTCCCACCTACTTTGCTCTTCAGAGCAGAAGTAAACATGTACATAGGTCAACTCACACCTGCATGCCGGATTTAAGCACCCAAACTGATGCAGAGGCTTTTATGTTACTACTGCTCTTAAACAGTTTGCTTACTTTCTGCTTACTCAGTGTTCAGAGAAGTTAGCCAGAGAAGTTGACACAGAGAAGTCATTTACCAGGTGGTAGTAGCAGCGTTTCAATCTATCTCCCATTTCATGGGGTAAACCTGGACCAATTTTCAAATATATTAAGTGAAATTTGCACAGGTATGTCCCTGGGTATGTTTGCTCCACAATCTTGTTGTGTTTTGTCCATATTCCTAACTATATTAATTTCCAGATTGATACTTAATATAATAATAATAATAAACACTCTGACCTTGATGCAGCCTCTACTTGTTCGGCAACAACTGAACCTTTAAAACTAAACCAAAAAAGTCCCGCGTTGTTACAATCATGAAGAAGCTGAAGCAGAATAACTTCCTATAACCCTTGGTCAGGCTTAGCCACAGCACACCATTCCGGCCCAGAACAGATCACATCGTCCTCCCATTCATCTTGATCTCTGGGGGTTATAGTGCACAGGTTTCTAAATGTGCAAGAAACAACCTGAGGCTTAGAGGAAAGAAGGAAAAATAAGTAAAAGCAGAGGTGATGGATTTCAAACAGAACAACTGTTTTGCATAGGTGGTTAGTGAACTTGGCTGGTCTTACTTGATAAAAGGTTACAGGTTAACAAGATGAAAACAAGCCATTCCAGGATATACCTAAAACTGCCTAATTTTTAATTTAAAGATTCACATGGTAAAATAAGCACTTAAAAGAGTAATATAATTTAGAATAAGTATCATGCTAAAGGGCATGTTTCTGCATGACTTCCTTTAATAACTACAGTCTACAGCCTAATTCAGCCTTTCAGATTATTGCAGTGTGACCACTTTTATTTTTTATAGTCGTACAGTGGGCTATTTTATTCTTGCCATAGTAAAAACATGGGTTTTGTTGTTGATTTTTTAAACGGTGATCACTTAATTGGAAACAGATGTTAATGTAAGAGGAAAAACATTTTAATTAGTACATTTGAGCTGGAAAATTTCAGATACCTGAAGCGCTGAAACAGTTTTAAAACAAAGGGTAGACTTTGTTGTCCATTATTTAAAATACAGATCATTTTATCACAGTGTAACTAATCAAAAGTTAATGAGACCATTGGAAGGTTCATGTTACTTAGTTTGTACATAAACTCTCTAACACTGAATAGAAGAAACAAGTGAAGTAAGCTTCAGTTTTAGATGTTAATTTTTACTTGAATATAGTGTTGTTTACCTTGTTTACTTTGCCCTTCTCAATAAAAAGTCTGTTGTACTCTTGTATTTTTTGAGACGTACATTTACTAATTACCAAAGAAATATACCTAAAATAAATTAGTATTTCAGTAAGGCTCCCTTGGGAAAGCAGAAAGTAAACTGGACTTTGTCAGGAATCCTCAAATGACTGACCCATGTGGACTTCTCTCAGGAGCATGCAGCCTTGGCCTGCTCTTGGCTTGCAAAAGCAGTTGTCTGGGAACTCACCGTTTGTGGCTAGTGGTCAGTATCTAGAAGGAAGGCTTTGTGAGCCAATTGAGTGAAATAGTGAATTTCACGTATACACGTGCATGAACCTCAGGGAGACTATTGCATCCCAAATTAATTTAACTTTAAATTATTGTTTTCTTTAAAAAAAAACCACAAGCCCCTCAAAAGGATTGTTTTGAATTGTTTTCACCTTCAATGACCTTCCATAAAGCTCGTTTCTATCTGACTTTTTTTAATATTTCTTTTTCACTCTGAACTTATAGAAACAAAGAAAATCTTTTGGTTTAATGTCAGCAGTATATTAACTTCATGAATTCTTCTAGTAGGATATGATGCACTTTGGAAGTGATAACTGAATGTTAGTAAAAAACCTAAAACCCCAGGGTATTTTTATGAAAACTTGGACTTAAATACAAATAAAGCAACATATGAAACACTTGTCCATTACCAGAGAGCATTTGCTGACATGGGCAAGCCTCTGTTTAATTTTGGTTGAAATAATATAGTGTGATTGACAACTTTTGATTAAAAGCAGCAACACTAAAATTGAATGTCTATCATCGTCTAGTGCCACAGGTCAACCCTCAAGGGTAATGTAATATCTGCTGCAAAATTCAGAGAAATCCATTACCTATGACCACTTTCGGTGTACATTTGAGGCAACATTTCTAGTTACGGTTTTCTTAATTGTCAGCATCTCCAATACATTGTGATGGACTCAGCTGTTTCATAGTTTCATGTTGGGGGAGTTTGAGTTCACATGGGTCCGTTTATGAGAGTAGAGAGAATGGGCAGGATTAAGTTAGTTACTTCTGATTTACCCCAGGATGTCATGTCTAAAAAGGATGACACTGCTCTAGGTAAAGATATGACAATGCACAATTTTTCCCACACATGCGTGTCAAAAGGGAGAAAACATGTCTCTCCACATGGTGGACTAAAGGCATTTATTAACAAAACGTACTAGCTCTGCAGCCCCTCCTCTAACCTGAGGAAGGCTAGACACAAATTGAATGAGGGGCTTGGTGAAGGGTCTGTGGTTGGGAATGGGTGGGCCTGGACATGGCTGCATACTGAGGAATAGTTACTGCTCTGGTGCTCTTCACTGAAGTCAACCTAGGGAAAAATTGGGCAACTCACAGGTCTGTCCCCAAAAACTGTTAGATGTGTTGCACACAGAGCTGGGTTTTGGTCCAAGATGAGACATTTTGAGACATATGGCATGACTCCCATTTGCTGTTTCTGGCCTTCAAAGTGTATCCGAAGATACTTTCAATGTTGGTATAGCATAGTTCTCAGAAAAGTTAGAAATAAAAATACCTGCACCGTAGATTACATTAGTGTTTATTTCTCTGTCAGATGTCACAGGAAAGGAGTTGCAGCTATTGTGACCTCAAAGAAAGAGAAGTAGTGGGGAAACCTCAATGTGGTTTCAGACCAAAATGTTCATCCTTGATTATGACATGCAAAATGAGGACCTGAAGCTGTGGTGTGCTTCCTACTTACCAGTGACACACCACTTACTAGTAGAAGTCTGTAGCATTAGCGGCATTGTGAAAGAAGTTAAATTATTATGTAGTAACATATTGTGCAGTAGTCCATATTGTACTATATGGACTGTTACCATATATACACTACTGTTACTGTGTTATTATTCCATATTCCTCTACAAGTAACTCACTGGAGAAACAATACTCTCTGTTGGCTTGACCATAACTTGTGACTCACAGGAGAGGCCGACTCTCTCCTATCCTCTGACCTGATGATAGAAAGCAAATTTCCACTCTGTCACTGTCCCTGCTCACCAGTGGAAATATCAGAGAGCATCATAAGTGATGTGTAACATTAACCTAGAAAGAGGCATCTGAACTGCTCTTAAAACACTCCAAATAGGATTCATATTCTGATTTTTCACAAGTATGTCATACCTTTTTTTTTAAATTTCTTTTTTTTTTTTTTTGAACAGTAAGAGAGGTCAAAAATAACGATTATTGGTTATATTTATCTGCAGCAGGGATACGCATTTTGGATCGGCTCTAGACCTCATAGTGGTGTTCTTTTAGAGAAGAACTTTGACTTCTGGAATGAAACAGATATTTTACAGGAAAATATCAAGTATGTGACTGCAGAATAATTAATGTTACTTCAACTATATATTTCCTGCCTAGTCTACTCTGAGTTTATATCCAGATGATGTGTGAAGTCAATTAACATGGCATAAAGCATATTCAAGTCACTGTAATGACTCCTGGGACACTTTTTTTTTGTTTTCTATACACTTTTAAATAATACTCAAGCCCCAAAAGACTACAGGCATAAATTGCCTAGGAAATGGATGAAAATAATTATTTTTATTAATGTGCTTTTGTTATTTGAACATCTATTCAAGCTATTTTAATAGCTTTTGAAATTCATAACATAGGTTTAAAATGCAACATATTTTATATCACTTCTGTGGACAGCAGGCTGTACAAAATTACTTTTAATATATTTGTAACAATTCCAGTGATTATAAATGATTAAGAATAAAAAAGTACTAATTTTATATTTGTCAGCAAAATAAGTGTTTTATATAAAAAGAACAGACAAAATGTATAATTACGTTTTTTTTAAGAGGGCATTTCATAAGGATCTAGTAGGTCATAAATGAAATTTATTCATCCAAGCATTTTCATATCCTTTTTGAGAAGAATTAAGAAAAGGAAAAAAGTGTCATTCACATTTTCTATCAAGGTGAGAAAAAGCCATTTTCTAACAAATTCCAAACAGTTCTAGATCTGAGAAAAAGAAAATACCTTTTGATCTTTGGAATCAAAGAGATACATCTCAGCAAAACAGCAGGTAAGTCTGTAACTGCAGAACAGTTATTTCATGTGTTTATTTCCTGTCTCAGCTTCACTGAGATATAAATTCATGTAGTTATGTGGACTCTGAGTAAGATGGGAAGTAACAATTCAAACCTATTTATCATTAGTGAGACCAAACTGAAGTGAGACTGTCCTGTCTGGGGCACAGCACTTCAAGAAGGACACGTACTTGTGGCCCATTTGAAGAAAGCTGCTAAGACAGCTTCAAAAGGTATCAGAGTATATCTTTTGAATAAAAAAATATATGAATTAAGGTTGTTTAGCCTCAGGGAAAGAACACTAAAACCAGGACAGTTTTAGTTTTATTATTCAAAAACTGTTACTGTAAAAGAGTAGGTATATGTTGCTCCATTATGTCCATCATGGAGAGGATAAGAATAATGGTATTAACAAGCATGGCTTAGGTTAGACATAATGAGAAAAAAATACTCTAATGGCTGGGTAGGCTATCGCTGGAATAGAATGCCTGAGGAGGTTATAGAGTCTCCAAATTTAGGAATACTTTAGAGCAGAGTTGACAAGTACCTACTGGGAATGACATAATTGTGGTTTATTTGGGCGGATAGAAGAGGGTTAGTATATGTCTTGAGGTCCTCTCCAGCCTCTTTTTTTTTTTTTTTTTTCCTTAATTCTATGAATTCTGATTTTGTTTCCAGCACTACATGTCTCTCTTGACTGCGGAACTCAAAATGCCTTTTAGAGAAAGGAGGGATGAAATGGTAAACTAGTTTTATTTATTTAAAAGTTATAACCACCAATGTTACAGGACACATTTTGCAAGTAGCCTGTCTAACTTGAACACAAGGTCAGTTTACATTTTCCATAATTGATGGCATTATTATTATTATTATTATTATTATTACAGAAATCTGTTTAAAAAAAGAAATTAAACTATTCTGGAGTTCTATTGAAATGAATTTCATAATCTCTTAGGCTATGTAGGAGCAAGTCTAGAATTAACAAATGACCTGATGGTGCTCTTTTAAATATTATGGTCTTCAAAACTATTTGCTGGTTAGTCAAATTTTTTTATAAACATATTATCATTTTTGTGTTTCACAAATAGGTTCTAAAGAGATATGGGAAAGGTTCACACAGAATGAGGTAATGGAGAGACTGAAATACCACTGCAGCTGAGGTGATGTGACAGTTCCTTCTTTGGGCATGTCGTGGTTTCAGCGCAGCCGGTAACAAAGCACCATGCAGCCACTCGCTCACTCCCCCGCCCCGGCCACGGTGGGATGAGAATATATAAAGGCAGGCTCGTGGGTCGAGATAAGGACAGGGAGGGATCACTCACCACTTATGGTCATGGGCAAAAGACAGGTGCAACTTGGGGAAGAAACAAAATCAATTTAATTGACTACAAATCAAATCAAAACAAGGATATTAGGAAGTAAAACCAAACCTTAGAACACCTTCTCCCCAGCCCTCCTTCCTTCCCGCCTCAACCCCACTCCCAGTTCTCTCTCCCTCCTCCCCCCGGCGGCGCAGGGGAACAGGGGACGGGGGTTGGGGTCAGCTCCCCACACCTGGTCTCTGCCGCTCCTTCCTCCTCAGGGGGAGGAGGGCTCCTCACTCGGCCCTGCTCCGCTGTGGGGTCCCTCCCACAGGAGACAGTCCTTCACAAACTTCCCCAACGTAAGTCCTTTCCGCAGGCTGCAGTTCCTTACAAACTTCCCCGGCATGGGTCCTTTCCGCGGGCCGATCTTCCGTCACACACTGCTCCAGCACGGGCTTTCCCATGGAGTCGCGGCCATCTTGGGAGGCCTCCGCTCCACCGTTCACCTCCACGGGCTGGGGGGGACAGCCTGCCGTCTCACCACAGGCTGCAGGGGCATCCACCTCCTCTGGCGCACCGCCTCCCCCTCCTTCTTCACTGACCTCGGTGTCCGCAGAGGGGTTCCTCTCACATTCCAATCCCCTACTCACTGCAGATTCCCCTTCTTAAGTATGTTCTCCCAGAGGCGCTACCGCCGTCCCTGAGGGGCTCGGCCTGGGCCAGAGGCGGGTCCGACTTGGAGCCGGGGGAGCTTCGAGCAGCTTCTCACAGGAGCCGGCCCTGCGGCCCCTCCCCCGCTACCAAAAAAACCCGGGCCACACAAACCCATAACAGGCCAAGAAAGTGTCTACTTCGTGATGTAATGAAAAACTAACATATCCTGTCATTCAAACCTGTAGACAAAATCCAGCTGAGAATTTTGGACAAGTCTTCCTCGGACAAAGTGGGAATGTCTTCATATGACATTATTTAATTTTTCCAAACATCTGCAAGGTAACTGTATCATGCCTAGTTTCATGCAGAATTAAATTAGGTTTTATTAATGTATATTTGTCTTCTAACAGTATAGAAGTGTTTTTATACCATTCTTCATGGATTGAAGAACGAGCTCCTTAGTTTTTCACTATGGTGTACGGAAAACTATGATGTGCAGTTTCTCAAACAGGAAGTAACTATTTCAGCATATCTGAATTAAAAAGTTGAAAGAACAGTCTTTGGGTACTCTGTGGAAATACCACGAAGATCCAAATGGCAACAGTTCTTTGTGCTACTGTTCTTTATAAAGTAGATATTTTCATTTAAGAAATGAGTTGACTACAAACTCATTTCTCATTCAAGGGACATTTGCTGAATCAGTTTATTTGTATGACTATTGCGGTCAATGGGGATACTTGTTCTCAGGAGGCCTGAACAAATTGGAAAGACAAAGATTTTACGAATTTTATGTCAGCCAGCACTGAGAATTCCTCAGTGCTGCTCTATGTTGATACTGGACTGTAATATCCTCTAGCATCCTCTGTTCATAGGGCAACTAGCGTCCCTAGTGTTTGGTGTGGTGGATTACAATGTTAATATTGTTTTCCTGCATATTTTTTTGCTAAGGACATGGGTTTTTTTCAGAGTTAACATTAATGTGGGTGCCCAAAAAGCAAGTTATCATGGAAAATATAGTTAGAGCAATTAATCTGCTTGAAGGCTTGGGAAAGAGAGGAGGGAGGGAAATCCACAGCTGAATATCTGTGCAGCCAGAACAATAAAGAGATCCATACCCTTGGATAAAGCAGTATAGACTCTTATCTACTGCTATACCTGTAGCAAAATGAAAACCAATGGAGATGGTCACGGAGTTTCTACTGGGTTTAGATTTATCAGACAGTTGGCAATAAAAGATGCAGAGTATAGTTATTTACTGTTTCTCATGAGATAGTGGTCAGACCATGATAGACTCTATGTTTGATTTTACTTGCTATTCTGGAGCGTTCAGATGTTCAGTTTTGCTGCTCATGTGGGCAGAGAAATCACAGTAAATGACTGTTTAATTCACTAATATTTTGAGATTACAGTCCTGTAAACCTGCTTTATTAAACTGGCATATTGTTTTTCATAATTTGGGGGGATTTAAAAACATAATAATATTTAAAATGTGCAATATACGATGTAAAGAGTTAATTATTCCCCTAGGGTTCTTATAGTAATTGTGTTTATTCAGGTTTCTAGTTTAAAAGTTTATCACTGTAAATAAATCATTGAAGTAGACATTTGTTTCTTGCTTTTAATTCAGAGATTGGGGGGAGGGGCTCTTGCCATATTATGTATTCATCTAATAATCTGAATTTCTAGCTATATACAGATTTTTATGAACAATCAGAACCTGCTGCCTTTGTAATACAGTGAAGGAAATATCTGAAGCGTAATGTTATTCAAGAAGTATCGGCTTTTAATTAATAACCATGTGGAACAGTTGTTCAGATAAGAATACTACTTTTTCTAATGAAATAAATAAAGTGCATTGTGTGAATAATTGCAAAGACTTCCTCCTGGACTATGCAAGATAAATATTCTTTAAGTAAGATCAACAGTTGCAAGCAGAAGATAAGTATTATCAATATGGGAGGCTCTCTGTGATAAAGAAGAGTTGTATTGATGGCTTGATGTGACAACTTAAAGCACAGTCCTACTGTAAGGAATGACTCTGCAGCAGATCGGTTTCCCCGGGTGGATTCAGTTCTATTTGCCTTCATTTGTCATGAAGCTAAACAATTGTATTTCACTGCTGTTAATCCTGCAGAAGCCAGACAGCTCTGGTAGGTGGACCAAGAGTTCTCTTCTCTCTCTTCTTATTAATGTAATGGCTAATGAAGTTCCACTCACAGAACTATTTTGTGCCCTCTCTTATCCCTGTGCAAAGCCCTGTCATCAGTAAAGTTGCAGCGACATGACTGAGAATGCTTGTGGATGACTGTGGGATTATTTGGAAATAGCTCATGTAGAATTTCCCAAGGAAGCAACAAGCAGTAGCGTTATTTTTGAGTTACATTTGCAGGACTAGAGGAACAGTGGATGTGGATCTCAATCCTGGACTATGAACTTTTTTTTCCCTTAGATCTCAAGGCAAGAAGTAATGACTTTTTACCTATTAAATAATAGGTATAATATCAGAAAGGAGCAAATACTTTCCCTTCCAAGTTGTCACCCATATGCTCAGGCAGCGACAGATGTGGGAGGTAACAATTGGGACCTTTTAATTTTTCATTTCAGTTCTATACTGAAAGGCAGAACATGATCTGAATCTCACTTGCAGAGCCATACTACAGGATGAGCCAAAGATGGGTAACCCATACTTACTCACTCTCAGATAGATGAAGAATCTGAGGTACTATCTTAGCTTTTAAGTGTATCTCACTAAATGGAAGGGGAATTAACTATTGTACTGATCATTCATTCAAAAAAATAAGCACAAAGATAGCATTACACTATTCTTCATTTATATAAGGATATCATATGTATTTTAGTGGGTAAATTTAGATTCCAAGTGATCAAAATAAGATATTGGTTAGGATATCAATTTTTCTACCTATTTAATTAATTGATATCTTTGACCTTAAGTGCAGATGGGAAGGAAGGCACGTACCTCATATAATGTACAAACTTGCCATGTTCCTTCACTAATTACATCATTTCAGGGTAACTACATCTTTTGTTATTAAATCTATCTTTTATCTGGAATTTCTCATCATAGCATATCACTCTAGTAAAGTGATTCCACCTTGTTCCAAATTATAGTTCCTGATACGCAGTGTATAGGACAACTTATACTTAACTTGAATTAATTTCTTCATCAAGTGTGTAAGCCATTTTATCTCAGTTCTGTCAATGCTTTGATAAGTTTATAAAATTGTCAAAAGGCCTCAAAAATTGAAGGTGTGTGTAATTTATTTTATTTTATTTTCAACTTTTCTTCACAATTCTTTGCCCTCTGATGATAGGGTGGAACTTGGATGGTTCCATGATAGGATGTCCCTGGAGGGATGGAAGGACTGTGATCTGTGGAAAAAAAGATGGTGACAAGGGGCAGCTGCTGTAGAGGGGATGAAGTGAACTGCCGGTTGGACCTTAAAGGGGATGGAAAGAGCCTCCTATGGACCAGAGAGGATTAAATTTGCTGCATTTCAGACAGGTCTTAATTTTAAGCAACCCTGGAGTTGATGACATGCGTCCAAGGACACAGCAGGTGGGAAGGGTTACTTTTTGCTCTCTTCATTCTCTGTTTTGAATTTATTTTAGAGAATTCTGGGTTTTTTTCATTTTTATTAAACTGAGCATTTAGGTGTAAAAGCTTTCTATTTTCTTTGGGGAGGAGTGGATCAGGATGGGTCTAGAATATATTCTGGAGTGCTCTGGTGACTCAGATTCCCACCATGGTGGGTGAGACTTGTCTTATTTTTATCTTTGATATGAAATTTTAATTTTTTACTATTTGGGACATGTTAATATTGTCAAATTAGAATTGAAGTTGGTATGTCATTACAGTGCATTTTCCTGTTATTGGAGAGATTTCCTGCAGAAAGGCTGTTACGAAACTCAAAGCTGGGGTCCCCATCAAATGCAATTTAAAAATTAGTTCTAAGTACACTTCACATCAGTTCACTCATGCTGAGAAATATTTACTTGGTTTCACACTGCTGGAAAAAGCAAAATGGGCAGGCTTTTCATTTACGTGCCAAAAATTATTGTGTACGTGAAACAGTCTTAACCTGAAGCTATGGCTGAATTTACCATCAGTGCTTCTTTAAGTGTATTTTCCTTATTAGTTGGAAATACAGAAATTTAGCCTAGTTTTCCAGAAGACTAGAACAGTATGTACAATTACATATAAAACATTTTCCAACCTCCCTAAACTGACTTGGATTGGCAGAAGTCTTTGACAGGTATTTCACCTTTCAAGCTCATTTAAAATAATTATTTTTAAGGGAAGACTCCAAGAAATATATTGTACAATTTCCATAACGCTGTTCTGAAACTGCTTCCTCACATCCATGTGGTGAAGAGGTGATTCTGCGTGCTTGAGATTTTACATTGTGTGGGTTATTCATACTGCCTGCCTTTAGTAAAATGCCTATTTTAAAAGTATAGGCTCCCAGAATAGTCAGTGAGAAGAGGTAATCTCCCCTAGACAGCAAATTATGAGTGCATCTCTCCAATGGAAATTTATGTTCCTATTTTATACACCTCTATTACGTGCCCAGGATTAGATGATATGACTACTTTTCTTCAGAAACTGTTTAGAAAGATTCTTCTGCAACTGGATTGGGAGGGAATGAGGGTCTGGAAAGGAAAACCTTGAATAAATTGCCTCAGGTGAATAAAGGATGTTTTATTTTTATTTCATTTTTTTTGATTGTCATCAAAACATAATGAAAATTAAATATAGTCTGAAATAGAAAATATTCATTTGGGGGGAAGGACCTCAAAATGAAATTCTGATAAACTTCCCTAGTTTCAGACAATGTTAATGTTTTTATGGAACAAGATTTTCTTAAAAAAAATGATAACTTCAAAGTTTCATCAGCTTGCCCTGTTGAAAACATTGAATTACATGTGAGAAACTATCTCCAAATATAAAAGTGAAGGACTTAGCAGAAGAATTAAATTGAGAAAGATAAATAATTAAAAATAGTAACCAAATCCCAATAAATAATTATTTAATATGAGATCAAGTCGAAAGCAAAGAAGGAACAAAGCATAAATTATGTATTTTAAAAAAAGTCTAAGTAGACTTAGATATAGAAGTAATTCTTTTTAAGTTGGGGAAACTGAGTGATAGAATTATAAAGGGAAGGACTGATATAACTGAAAACTTTCAGAAGAGTATGCAAAAGTTTTGCAAGGTCAAGACTGAAATTTTTTAATTCTCATATAATTTCATTTATTTGTGATGGTGTTAAATATATATGATGAGAATGATGGTGTTCGCTCTAAATTAACAAAATCTGTCATCAGAGTTGCTACTTTTAACTAAAAACATATTTTAAAAGATGCTACATTAAAAGCAAATGAAATAGAGATAGTTATTGGGATCAAGCACAAATAAAGCAAGGAGTTTGTTTAGGGATTTTGTTTTTTTTTTTAAATTGCATAACTGTCCACTTTTCATAATTATGCTTCATTTACCTTGAACACAATTTCTCTTGAAGGGAAGCAAAGATGGAGTTTCTCATAAAAGATTACATCTACTGACTTCTGGTTTAAAAAAAAAAAATAAAAAATCAGTGCTAAAGGGTAAAAGGCTTTATTGAAATTCTAAAGAAATCTGCAAAAGCTTGGTGCTTCAGGCTTGTTATCAGGTGCCTGCATTTGGGCATCCTGACACTCTATAATTGAAATTCATTGCTCAACCTTTAGTCTATAAAAATGGTATGCTGTCATTAGCACTGACTGCTCGCTGTATTCTCTTGTCGCTGCTCTTTAGGCCAGCTTAAACCATCTCGGATGAAATAGCCTATTTCATGCAAGACCCCTGAGTTTGCCATTGTTAAAGCAGAAGGTGAATGTGGTGTTTATTGTACTTCAGTGCATTGCTATAATGGAATTGCTAGGAAAGAAGAGAAGTTTCCCTTACATACCTCCCTTTTCCTTTCTGATTTTGAAGTGGTTTTCAGGTTCTTCATTAAGAATCCCATGTCATTGCTAACATTTTTTAAATTAAATTTTAATTTAACCTTCTAATGTACCTAATGCATTTGAAGTAATTAGTTTGCTCCCCCACTACCACTCCTACAGCAACAAGAGGTGGCAGGAATATAATTCTTGGCACCTCCTCTACTAAAAACAGGAGCAAAGGTGCTGTCCACTTGCCACGTTTGGATGAATCAGCAGATCTGTCTAAGCTGATGTCTGAAAATTAGATTAATGTTTTCTCCTAAAATACAGACAGACTTGAACCTTCATTGAGGCAGCACTCTTCCCCTTCCTTCCTCATTGTCTCTGTCCTGTTCTCTTTACCTGAAAAGGAAAAACATTTTCGTTCTGCACTGCCTTTTAATTGAGATTAAAGAAAGAACATGAGCCATTTATGACAGAAAGCATAGCAGGAGAACCTCCACTGTGTATATAGTCTCTTCAGCTACACTGAGATCATAGAAATTTAAAGGAGTAACACACAAATAAATAAAAGGTTTATAAACAGCATGTATTAGATTTTCATCCTTAAATTTAACTCTGACTGGGTCTGGCTGGGACCCTAAATCTAAGACTGTTTTACGGTCCATTTGCAAAAAGAGAAGTTGGCAGAAATTGGCAGAAACTTGCAAGAATACCCAACTTCCCACAAGATTTCTGACATTCAATTTGGGTGATGTATTACATGATCAACTGTTTTCTAACTTCATTTTTTCCATTATTTGCAGCAGAAATGTTATTAGATATGGATTTAAGTAATGTGATTACCAGTGAGTGGTAATTTTGAAGTATCTGTGTGGGAACTGCTTGAGGAATCATTGCACTACTGAAATCAAACCATGATTCAGATTTAAACCTAATCTTACTCTAACCTATCGTGAATATTATCAACACCTTTCTATCCCTTCTGAAAATAAATGAAGACGTAAAATACTTTAAGCAATGGTATGTTTCCTATGTTAAGTGTCCTGACAAACTAAAACAAAAGAATTACAATTTTTATAATTAGAAAAAAAGAAGTCAAAGCTTTCTATGCATTTTGAAGTACAAAAAAGACTATTGATCAAAGTTCGGGAACTACTCTTGGTATAGTGGTCAGGTTTTAGTTAATATTCTGAATAATATGTAACTGAGGACTTCCTGTGGGGAATATATATCAGCTTTCCATTCCTTCTGCCCATCCTCTGAGGTGGTACGGCATCCTGCTGCCTTCTGAACTGCTGCTGTTCTGAGATGATTGACTGAGCTGATGGTTTTAATGATTTTTCTATGGTAAACATTTGAGTTTGCTTTTGGTTGCTATGCTGGTGATTTGTTCCATTTAGCTGTGCCCTCTAATAGTTGCTAAACAACATTTTATTTAGGGTTCGACTGAGAAATTCACCCACAAGCTCAGAGTGATTTAATCTTTAAGAACAGCAAACCCCCAGCAACGCAAACTCTGCTGCACTTTAGATCTTTCACTGACAGGCAGTAGAGAAGAGTTTCCAGACCACTGATCTCTATGATCACCGGTTGCTTTCTCTTCTGTTCTTCGTGTTTAGGGGTTTGCCTGGTTTATTACCTCAATTGCTCCTACAATGCCTGCAGGTGCCATCCTCTCTCTGTTACTGTGAGGAAGATTTTGTGTTGTTATGTCTTTGGTAAGATTTGTGTCATGTCCAGGAGACCTAATGTTTCTTCAGTTCTCTCATCTGCTTGTGGTTCTGGGATTATACCTGAGTCCCTCCGCCTCCTACCCCCTCAAATCCCAGACCATGGTACACAGCTGCACAGCACTGGGGCACGCCAGGACGCTGTGTCCCTGCGGGTCATGCCTTGGGCTGTCGCTAGTCCTGGGGTAAGGGCATGAGGAGCGAGATGATGCTGTGAAATTTAAATATTGAGTCTTCATTTCAGTCCCCAAGTGGAACAAATGTTGAGTTTGCCTTCATTTACCTCTGTTGTCTGATCTTCTCTTAGGACAAGAAATAATTCCCCAAGGATTGGAATCCATGGTATCAGCTGCTCCTCTTCGAGGGAACTTTGAAACCTGGCCTTGCAGAAAATTATCTCCTTCCTTCCAGTCTTTCTCAGGTTGCTATTGCTCACTGCGTTACTAGAATTGGTCATAAAACTGAGCCTTTTAGGAGGAGAGGTCTGTAATAGTTGGGGTTTTGGGGTTTTTTTCCTTTCTGTGAAAAATTTCCTTAGTTAATGTTAGAATTTTGCTGTATTTCCAAGTGTAGTCAGACATCTAGCTGACAGTAGATAACTTCTATAACATCTGCATCAACACAGACATGTCTCAAAAATAGTCTTGTTTCAACATTCGGTAGATTTACTTCAGTATACAACAAACTGAAAGAGCCAAAATTTCTGCAGTCATTTCTTTCTGAACAGAAACTTGAAAATCTTTATATTTTTGTTACAGCTTTTTAGAAGGAAAAAACCCTCGTATTTAGCTTGTTCATCTGACAGGCTTTGGAAGATAGCAGCATTATGTTAATGTTTCAGGTTTCCTGTTAATATACATATATTTTAGTAGTGGAGTGATAATTGCTGGTTAAGCTTGCTTCAGAATCACATCCGGAGCACTTGAACACTGCCTGGTGATAAATGTTAGATGATAACAAGAGTAGACAACTGGCTTTATAAATATGCTGCTGTACAATGTATCTACTGGGTTTTGTAACAAATCAGTAAGATAACAAATGAAATTATAAAAACATTTTGATCACTTGCATGTTTTAGGTTTTTTTGTTTGGTTGGGTTTTGTTTCTTTTTAATTCTATAGCTTAAAAAATAGTTTTGAAAGATTACAAAGTGTGTGTGGGGGTGATCATGGAAATATATTTGCTCTATCCAATAGTCTTAACAATGTTATAACTCTTTATTTCAACAGTTTCATCCTAACCTGCAGAGCACTAGAGAAAAGCCCTGATTTATGCTGTTCCATACAGAACGATCTGTAAAGGTTGGCTGTTGTGGTCTTTTGTGGGGTTTTGATTGTTTGGGGTTTGTTTGTTTGTTTAAATATAGTAGTTCCTTCTACAATACTAGATTCTGAGTTGCTACTTGCTGGAATTCCTTGACAGAATTTAAAGGTCCTACATAAATGGTATGAAAACACACTGATGAAAAAATTATTTGGACTCTTTATAAGATGGGAATGGTTGTGATACTTTTGCTGTGATTCATAAGCTGAGAACACTTGGGTCTGATCTTGGCTCTGAGATAATTTGGGTGGAGCAGATTATCATTAACTATCAGCCAGGATGGGAAGGCTTGCAGTTCAGGTGACACTGCCCAACAATCTGCCACAATCTGTCAAGTCCCGAGTCATTCCTGGAAAAAAATAGTCCAAAGTTGGTGTAGTCCTTGAACTACAGGATGAGCAAGATAGTCTTTAAAAATTGGAAGGAACCTTAGCCTTTCTGTGTTTCAGTTGCACTCCATACGTGGGGATAGCAGTACTACCTTCACGGGTGAGATAATTTTAAATTGTAAGAATTATAAATATTGTATTAACGTGAGCCATTGAAACACCTGATCTAGAAGTATTGAAATTTCAAAAATGCTAAAATATTAAAGAATATGATCTGGTGTATATCTGTACAATGAGACGAGTGTTAACCCCAACACCCATGTAAACCTGCATGGGAAGGATATAGTCTACAATGCTAAAGGAAGGGGGACAGGATAGAAATCTGCTGTTAAATAAAAAAGTTTAATATCAAATAGTTATTTTTAAATAGTAACAGCTCCTGTGTTATCTTGGGCATCCATTTACTACCATTGGCAGTGAAAATCCTGAGGGTGAGCTTTTAATTTAATGCTTTACATTAAAGAACTATTCTCATATAGCGCATTTGCCTTCTAGCATCTGCAAATAAATAACAAGTGTGCCATACATCATGGTCAAGTGAGCTCCACTGCCAAATGGATAAAACCGCCTAGACCATTTTTTGTAGTACTGGAATAGGAAACATTTATTACATCCATTATAGACAGCAAAGTGATTTAAGACCCAAAGAGGTGTCATTTATATAATGTTACACTTCTTTTTAACTCTGAGAAATAAAATAAGCAAGGATCCAAACAGGCTCTACATCTATACTGCTACCCCACAAAACTGGACATTGCTATAAACCTAGATGGAGCTGAATTTTACAGCTAGGTATTTCTACACTGTATCTTGTTGCCTGACTTCAATATCCTCAAACTTTATGCTGTTTGAAGCATGAATATAGATAAAATTTATTTTCTTGCACCTTCCTTCCTTTAGAAATTAGAAAAACTTTGACAGTTGCAGAAAACTGTTCACTGTATCACTGCAAAATTGTTTGTTTCAGAAATGATAACGCCGATAACTGACCATAGCTGTTTCAGTGAGCATTCGTCATCATATCAGGCATGTTGTTGCACCCATGCTGCTTTCTATCCATGCTCATGCTGGTGCTAGAGAACATGCTCTAATGTATAAGCAAAGATGTATTACTAATAGTACTCATTTTTCTGTTGTCATAGCATCAGTGTGATCTGCTCTTTGAACTGGGCTTTGTAAAAGAAAGCCACAGATATTTAACTTTAAAACATGAGATAACTGAGAGAAATAAATGTTCCAAATGGTAGAGTGTGTTCTGATAAGCACTTGGGAGACCAGTCTTAGAAGGAGACTGGAACAGAGATTATACTGGAACAGAGATTTTACCAAGAAGAATGGGAAATAATTGCTAAAGGCGTTGGTGTATTTTCTGAATGTACTCGTACGTCATCAGAGTTATAGGAAAATTGTTCAAATCGCATGTCTTGCAGACATTTGGCAGAAATCACCAAGTGATGTGGGGGTGTTACATCTGTTCATGGCTAAGGATGGCCTTCAGAAGTACATTTTTACTTGCTTTCTCCAAGTCATTTAGAGTGATACTTGCTTCTTTGCAAGGTATAAAGTCAGAAATCTTACCACAAACTACTTCATGGTTTTTAATGTTGTTGAGTTTTCACTTTTAATTTCACTGTAGGTTTAGAAAATTACATCCTATTTTTTGTGTGCTCTGTACAGGGGGCTGTTAAGTCTCTGAACACAAGAAACTTGCTGAATTTCCCTGGGGCTGGTGATCTTATTACTTGCTATTCGTTGAATTAATCCTCCTGGGAACCATTTAATTTTTTTAGCCCTTAAAACTTTCAGAGCTTCATATTATCATGAAAGGTTTAACTGAGCTAAAGTTGTTAGGACGGGTCTAATTTTGCAGGCCCCATCTTTACTGCCTCATGAGGCCGCCTAGGTTTGCCCTCCAGTGCACAAAATTTGAGAGTCTGAAACATACACCTGCCAAGAACCCACTTTTTCAAATCTAGGGGAAAAATTGCATAACATCAGTATGTGAATTGATGTGTCAGAATATTCAGATGTGTCAGTTAACACCTCTCCCTCCTTACATGTTGCATCACCTCTTCCAGTCTCCTTTCAAAGGATCCCAGGACCTGCTGCTTTAACTGTACCCCTCAACGATGGTTGTATTCCACTTCTCAGCAGTAATTGCCTCACTCTTTGTCCTGCAGCTTGAGCAGGATCCTCTTCTGCTTGCGGATGCATTTCTGGTTAGGGAGGAAATTATTTTTTCCCATTGCCAAGTGGGGTGTCTCATCCACAGCTTGCAGCTCTTCTGCTGCATAAAACTGCAGAGCCTTTATTGTGAGGGAAGAATTGCGTTTAATCCCTCTTGCCCTGTCACAATGGCTTCTCTTCTCAATTGCAGCAGAGATGCCTGTGTGGCAGCACAAGACCTACAGCATAAATGGATGGTGCTCGCAGGACATTCCTTCATGGCTAGTTAGAGTCACTCTAGAGATATTTTGCACAAAGCTGTCTTTATGCAGGGAAGAATCTGGGTTATTTGGTGGGCTCTGCATGCATTAGTAGTAGTGCCAAGGTGTAAATCAGATTAAGACAATTGACTTCAGTGGGAGATTTGATAGGGTGAAGAATGAAAGCTCAGGCTTTAAACAGAATAGTGTGCGTCTGTGTATTCAGAACTATCTCAAAATGTACCTATTCTGACACCAAATTTTAGTCTAAGGTATATAATGTATCATCTGCCACATTAGAAGTCTTTTTCTAATATTGACTTGGAATGTAGATTAATAACATACCCAGTACAGATTGCTCTGTATGAATATTACGCATCTCTTCATTTTCATATCTACAGTAACAGAAATCTCTCCTATAATTTCAGCTCAAGGAAGCTGACAGGACTCAGAAAAGCTAACCTCCTGAGTGCTGCACTTGCAAAGCATTCCTCCCTTCCAAGACCAAACCCAAGAAACAACAAAAACCACCAAAGGAATAACTATACCGTAAATCCTTTGTACTATACAAAATTTTCAGGGATAACATTTGTTGTTCAGTTGTGAAGTCTAATCACTCAGTGAACATGCTTGTCCTGCAAATGCTCTAAGTTATGCTTTAACCTTAGCAGGACTCTAAGAAATATTCCTGGTAAAGAACATAATTGATCATATTAGTTACTAGATTGCAATCACTCTTGATTTTCAAAGTACATAGGGATGGTCCTGCTTTTTTCAGTCATAGATTTAACTCAAGCATTCATGTTTTTAAAATTGTGTGTATGATGTCTCAAGATAATAAAGTGGGCAATGCTTGTTAGATCATCTGCCATCCTGCGAATGTAAACCTTCCCTCTATTGTAGCTCTGCTGTTGTTTCTTTGATCTACTTTAACATATGAAAAACAACTCTCTTGAGAAGATGGTTCAGAGCTAAGCACTTTCTTCTTTGTAAGCGTTTCTTTATTAATGTTGAAACCAGTGTGACTAATGTGGAGGTTTCTGGGTGATCCAGACAGGGGAAGAAATAGATCAGCTGGGATCGCTGAAGCCAAATTCGTGGTGTTGCACTGGAACCCACCGGTACCCTTTGTACACGTCAGCTCACTGGGTGCTGTTGTCATCAGCACCTGGAGCCCTCTCCGACCTCAGCTCCCTGAAGCCTGTAATATGCTGAGTTGAATTTTAGCATATGACTGGCAGAATTATGGTTTCATACTGTCATTGTATAGACTTGTGATCTCGAAGGCCCAGATCTGTCTGCTCTGGTGCATTGTCTTCAACTTAGAAGTCTTTAAAAAACTATTTTTTTGGCTGTGGAAATCGATAGAAAATGCATCGCTTTTTATTCAGAACACACCCTTGTGCTGAAGGGGAGACGAATGTAAGTTTTGGTAGTTAAATGTTTATTCTGGGGTACTGGAATCGTTATTTTCTAGTCACTGAAGAATTGAATTCTGTCACTCATTTAGGTAAATTATTGTTTTTTCTGACATATTCTAAAGCTATTGATAATCTGTGTTTAAACATCAGATGAAAAGCTATAGCCTATCCAAAATATAGCTTCAGGTTTAAAACAGATAAAAAGAGCTACCTTTGCCACAGCATGTTGTTAAGTTGCAAAATTTATTGCCATAAGAGACTGTGGAGACTGAAAGCGTAAATGGGTTCCAAAAAGGGTTTAGCTAAGTCTTTTGGTTGCTACTATACAGGATGATCTACAAGCAAGCGCCAGCTCAGAGAGTTCCTAAACTTGTCATCGGAGCTGAGGAATATGCTGTAGAAGGATTGGTTTCACGGGGCGGTAAGAAGGAAAGTGTCTTCCCTTACACAGATAGACATTGCATAAACAGGTCTCGTATAGTGGGCTTTACTTGGGTGTGGCAAGAGCCGAGTAAAACTCAGTGTGTGATAGTAGTATGACACTAGTACCATTCCTAAGGTAGTCCCATGGAAATTGAAACCATTTCATTTTTACCAAAGCAGTTTTACAAACATTTCCCTTTTTATGAGTAATGACAATAGCACATTAGGAGAACACGTCGTAAGGGGAGTTGTTTCCTACAGGATGCGACTGTTATTTGAGTACAGCCATACCATGAGGTAGAGGTCAAGGGATAATATTACTCACTATGGCACATTTTTGCAAACCAAATCAATATCTTTCTTGATTAACAGCAATTGTATTAATCGTTGTTCAGCTAGAGAGGGGAGACATTACACAGTATGCAGAATAGCTGGGAAAAGTGTGATATAAATGTTACCTGCTGCTGGACTGCTTTGAGGGCTTTAAGTTCTGCCCAAACAGGATTTCTAGGTAGAAAAGGAGAAGAAAACCGAGACTTTTGGTAGGCCTTAGAGAAAGGAACTGGATAAATCACAAGCACTGCTAGGGACCGCGAGAGGCTGTCTGCTGGGGAGGTGATATTGTCCCTGTTTTTCCCGAGGCAGTGAGAAACAGCTCTTTGGACTAAAAGAAGATAATTCTGGTCTTTATAAAAGGATAAAATGAACTCTCAACAATTTTTAATCAAACGGCAAACAGCAGTATCATATTAGCTAATAAATTCACCAAGAATTTAGGGAATTTAATCCATTAATCTTAAATCTCTGCATAGACAGGAAGTCATTGAGATAATGAGTCACCTGAGGCAATAAGGTTCAGTAGAAATCAAGCAGCTAATTTTTGTCTGTGCCTGTGAATATTTCTTCCAGGAATCCTATCTCTTTCTCTTGAGAGAAGTATTATTAGCACCTTCTGCACTCCTTTTGTGCCAGAATGCTTGAGGAACCACATCTAGGGCTGGGATTCTGCTCTTGCAGGCATTCATGTCTTTTTTTTGATGGTGAGTAATTCATGAAGAGCCTTTGCTAATCAAAACATGTCAAACAAACATTCAGTCTAAATTTGTCTATTTGTTTTAACATTTAAAATCTTCAACAATTTGAAGAGTGTTTCTGTGTGCCTTTGTAAACTGTGGGCTTGGAACATATTTTAAGTAATCCTTTGTTCAGAGGATTCTTACCCTACATAGTTTACTGGTTCAGTTCCCAGGTTGTTGTTGGGTAATTTTGTGGAGGGTTTCTTTATCTACTTCCAGTAATGCTTTTCCCACTGGAAGAAAAACCTATTTCTTCTCATTTTTTTCAGTCTAGTCTTCAAATAATTGCACCAAATACAGCTTGTTTTTCTCTTATCATATTTGGGTTTTGAATTTTCAGGTTCTACACAATACCTTAGAATCAAGTGACTAAAAGATGGTGTATCAGAGTGTGCGTGTATGTGTGTGGTGGGGTGATGTGGTGGAATTCAGGTTTACCAGCAGGGAAAAATCAATGTTTATCATGATCTCTTCTCAGCGTGAAATGGACTGAGAAAGAATGTTATGTAGCATGAAATCATGTAGAATGACCTTGAAAGAATTTAGAAGGTAATCATGAGCGTTCTGTCTGAGCCTGCAGATTTATTATAGCGCAAAGATGCTGTGAGTTCACCTATTATACTACTAAGCAAACAGAGGATTTATAATGGACATCTGTGTGATTAAAAGCTCAGTCCCCAGAGAGTGGTGAACACCTCGTAATTTACAAATAGAAAAACCATGACTGAGAACTTAAAGACATTCCTCATGCTTGGAATTAATTTCACATTACGGAGTTTAGAATGTGGCGTCTTTCTCAATGATGTAGGGAATTATTAAATCCTTGTTAAATCTATTGTATGTTTTCATTTTTACTTTCCACTTTTGAGTGTATGTATCTGATTATTCTGGAAGCTTTGCATGCAAAAGAGACTTAGTAAGGAGTCCTGCCATTTCACAGAGGCTATGTGATCATTATGGATTTGTTCTCTGTCCAACCACCACAGGACAAATGTTTATCACTCAGTTATCCTCATTCTGGTCACAATTCCTACATCTCCTTAAATTCCATCCTATACCTCTGTCCAAGAAAGATAATATTTCTTAAAGATTCAATGGGAAGATAATGTTCATCATTGCTAAATAAACCCAGGGTGAGCACATAGGATGCTCACATGTGGATGAAATTAATTTTGAAATATAATCTTATAATAAGCTGGCTGTGTTCACAGTGATAGTACAAAGCAGTATGTCAAAATCCATTCCATTCTGGAATATTTTCAGATGCCTTGGAAAACTGCAATTGACCAATACTACCTGATCTTTTTAAAATGGCTGAACATGCTACATACAAGGTTCTTCTGTATTTGAAAGAACTGGAAAATCTATTCTTGCTCTTTTCATTAGTTAAAAAGTAATTTGCTTTAGAAGCACTTATGCTTCTGCAGGTTCATTTCCCTGTCACTTAATTTTTGTTATATTTTTATATAATCAGTGTCAGTGTGACAATTTTCAGTTGCCATCATGCTATCTGCCTACATGGCCTACTCTGCAAGTCTTTACCTAATGTTAATTTTTGATGTGATTCTTAATGTCCTCTACTTATCAAAAATCAACTGCTAAATGGAAAAATCAGGTGATGCACTGGTTTCCAACATTTTCATAGAGCTCATAGGTGGTAATTAACCAACAGTTGTCTCAAAGAATGCTAATAACACCATGTAGTATTTTTGTCTATATTTTCAAAACCAAAAACTGCCTCAAAATGCAGTTCTTTCTTGCCATCATTCACCATTGACTATCAGGTACCACAGACTATTGTATGAGTTGGAACAGCTTTGAAGTAGATACCTATGTCTTTTCAACACAAACATATCAGAAATATTTCATGTATTTGAAAAATCTTCTGATAAATATAAAGAACGCTTTTGACGTAAACACTTAAAATTGAAGCATTAAGAGCATCAGGTTGCAACGGTAAATCTTCACTGCATATAGATTCTTCTTTTTCTCTGTCAGCTGTAATGATGTTATACATGTGTATTAGGGAAAGTGCATTATTTTATGTTGAATTGTGTGAGTCAGAATAGATTTCTCTCTTTTCTCATTAAAGAACATTTTGACTAATTTTCTTAGGCAATATTGTAGTATTAAGGCTATGGAAAACATTTAGCTTTGAACTTTTTTTTCCACACTAGGAAACTCTAAAATTATTTTTTTAATTTTTTTAAGCTGAGTGCTTTACCTGCATACGCATTGCAGAAAAGTGTAAGAATGAAATTTCATTCCTTTTGCCTGTCATAGATGAACATTTTTTGGCTATGCTACATTGCAGTAAGAAGGAAAAATAGTGGCTTACATTTATCTGTAGAATGACAAGCTTTTCAAATGTTTGCTTCGAAGAGGCCAAGACTGAGTCATCCAGACCACTTTTTCATAATCACCTGCCTTGTTGTACTGCATTTAAAAATACTTCAGTAAGTAGCCTGAAGCAGTAGGGATCAAAATTATTGGACATTTCTGAAAATTTGTGCCTAAACATCCACTACAGTGTCTAAGAAAGATCATTCACAGCAGTTTCTTGCAGAGAGTGTATAAATGGCAGGCGACTTAACTGTGTGCTCTGTCAGAATAGGGCATGTAGTTCACAATCACAAGGGGCAGCCCCTGAACAAAAGTCATCTTCTCAAGCCATTGCTTTCCCTATCATCATTAAATTAACTATGAAACCATTAAATTTTAAGACTAAATGCAAATCTCTCTCTTTTTTTTTTTTTTCTGTGGTGACGTGCTGTGATTCACACCTGTGTCTAGCTGCATGTTTTCTCCTTTTCATTCTGGCTGTTCTGCATGGCAGAATTATGATGTTTCCATTATATTACCAATCTTCCTCAGCCCCATGATTTCAGTTTAAGTGATTTAGTTTTCCGTGCCACAGAGATACAGCACTATGCAGCTTTTAAGCAGGTGAAATTTGTGTTACCCATAAGCATCTACAGTCAAAATTCATCATAAAGTACACATTTCAATTAATGTTTCTGATTCCTGATGATAAGAATGTAAAAAGTTTTATATCCTGAACTTGTGTGGAATAGCCAACAAGTAATTCTACTACAGCTCCATTATATTTTTAAAAATTACCTGCCCTCTGTTGTGACACAACTCCCAGAGTACAGCAGCATAGACATATAAATAACTATCTTCTAAACTTTCTATCGATGAATATTGTTTTCTGTCATCACAATTGCACCATGAAATATGAAAGTTCAATTTCCTCTTCATTTCCTTTTAATAAAACTTCTGTTCATTTCATTTTTGAAAAGAGATTAGATATAAATTACTTTGACTTCTTCTGGCCTAACTTTGGTGAATGTTTCGAGAGAGAATCTGAAACCCTTTTAAAACCCACCAAGGAGATTAAGGGTGGTATTCTGGGGGTTTTGTACTTACATTCTCATCTCTCTTTCAAAACAAGTCTTTTGCATTTAGAAATGACAGTATTGATTCCAGGGCATTGTTACAAGAAGCATAAATATTGTGCCCACTGCCGTAGCTGCTATTTAAAACTTAACATTTCCAAACAGCAATTTTTTGTTCAAGAGAGTAGGCAAGACAGTTAACTGCAGAAATAAATTTGCCAGATTATTTTTCAGCAAAAGCCATTTTAATTCATGGTAGTTATGCAGCCTTTCCCAATTTGTGTAGATAGCATTTGGAGGGATGAGAACTGTACGATTTACCATTGTACCTACCAGTGGCCTATTAATGATCAAGTTAATGGAATTAGACCAAGGGAGAAAATAAATTGGCTAAATCAAATGCAGATTTCACAGGCTGGCTCTCCATGCAAGTCGTATCTTTTTTTCTTTCTTGGATTTAGCGTGGTTTTCTTGGTTATAACATGGAAGATTTTGTCTCAAAATTACAGCAGGGACTCAGAGTAAGATCAGTTCATATATTAATAGCTTAGGCTTGTGGGTCTTCAGCTGTGTCTGTCCACTGAAGTCAGAGGTTTCTGGGCTGAATAGCATCTTCCAACACAAGGGGTTAGAAGACCAGCTATTCTCGTGACACTGAATGTTTCATATTGCTCGTTCACTTCAGCTAACAGTAAAGTGCATGCTGAATCCTGGGGAATTGATGGCATTTCTGGTTAAACCTCTCTGACAGAAGTATAGTATTTCCAAGTATTTTAGAAAATGTGTTGTGACTGTTAGAGGTATAAATACTAGCAGTTGCTTCAGTGTGCATAACTTCATGCACATGTGCATCTGCATTAGTGATGAAATATACACACTCAGAAAAGAAGATTTTTTTCAGCCTTTGTTGTGAGATCAAGAAACAGTGTGATGCAGGCACTGAAAGTCCCTGCCATTCTGGAACTGATCTTTCCTCAGCTGGGATTGCATGGTACGGCTGACAATGATTCTCTATTCATAATTACTCTTTGGGCAAATCACAGTTCTCTAATTTTTTGTGATGCATAAATCCAGGCAGGAGAAGTGGTTGTGTCTGTACAGAAGCTCAGTATCTGCAGAGACAGCTTTTGTGTGTGCATCAAGGAGCACTGTCACTGGAGACCACAGATTCTTTTGAATTGCTTCAGAATGTGAAGCTAAGACTGACATTTTGTGGATGAACCTACCTCTGTGTGCCAATGAGGCTGCATCTGAAAGTGATACCAAAAAATTCTTTACTGCAGTCAATCCATCTACATTTACAATGGTGCACTGCATAACATGTTTAGAATTAATACTCTAATGTGGAGATGCGAACACAAGATTTTGACAAACGTTGTTTCCCATTCCCACCACGAAATTGATAAAGAGTTTGAATTCTGAAGAAATAGTGCAAGACAATATGTTGGCTTCACAATGATGTAATTATAACTGTGTCAAACTATTCCAACAACTCTCTTTTGCACATGAAATCAAACAAGTTTGGAACAACATTTCATCTAATTTCCAATGTGTAATTGAGAAATGTGCTGTTAATTTTCTTTGTTCTTTGTTGGCAAAATATTACAAAAACCCCTTCATCTGACAGTCTTGGGTTGGTTGGGGGAGAAAAGAAAAGAGAAGCAGGACCTCAGACCTCAATTTCACTTATTATAATAAATCAATTTCATACTCATTTGTGTTTAATCTCCATTGGAAATTTACATTATCCAATCAGAACTGAACAAGTCCCTCAGGGGAGATCAAGTGTCACATAAAAATTCAACAGGAAATTCATGCAATAAATCAGTAAAAGTACAACTCATATATGGAGATTTTAAACCCATCTAAATTCTATTAAAAACCTCTAAATCCTATTTTAGACAGAACAAGAAGGAGGCTTGGGAACTGTAACATCCCTAAGAGGCCCCTCAAATTGCACATACTAATATTTAATCATTTATGCTTTTTGTATGTCCAAATTAAGTAGTTTAACTGAAGTGTGTATAGCTTTCATTTATACTTTTTCTTCTAACAAGGAGTAGTTTATAGAGACAACATTATATCATCGTAATCTTCAAATATTGAGCTTGTTAAAAATATATTCTGTACATTGTAAGCAACCTTTTAACCTATTGAATTAAAATTTTTAGTACATGTGATAGGAGAAAGGCTTATGTGATTTACAGTGGATCTAGACATTGCTTCATGAGATTTGAGCATGTGTATATATCCTCTTTGAAATACAAAGAAGCAGGAGGGATGAAAAAGGAGGAGGAAGCCGCCAAACGACAATGGAAAAAGCAAAAGCCATCTGCAGCAGATGAGTTAGTAAATTCAGAGTGATGGGCTCTATTTTTTCTATCCTGAAATGAGAAAAAGATGTGAAGTAATTGCTTCCTGTTCAGCAGCACTCAAAAAGGAAGACAGCATGTTAAAATCAATTAGGTCTGGTAGGTTTATAAAATCAGAGTTTATGAAGAAGCAGGAAGCAGTGAGATATCTGTAGTCCTATCCAGCTCCAGTTCAGAGGGACAACTGCTCTGAAATCATTCACTGTCCTAACTGCTGCTTTTTATCTTCTGGACTTCTGGGATGTTCCTTCTCTGCTGAAAGAAGTCACAATGAAACAAAAGACAGAAGCCTGGAATATTTGTTTAATATAAACAAGTAATGCTGGAAAGCCTGGAATGAGAAAATAGTCTTCTGGGACATTTGAAACTCTGTGTGCACTTCACATTTATGGCCTTGGTCTGAGTTCAAGACAGCTTCCCCCCCTTCAACTAATATATCTGCGGTTGGTATCTGTGATAAAGCTATTCTTTAAAGCTCTAGCTACAGTGTAGAAACAAGGTAGAAGAATAAACCAGGAACACATTGTATCAAAATGATTGCATATACAAATGTCTTGGCTTAAAAAAATTATTTAAAAACTCCAAATATTTATATATTTTGGAAAGTGAGAGCTAAAATGTAAAAGTAGATTAAAAGAAACATTTTTGTTTACAACATGTTATTTGGACTAATTTGAACTAGTTCTGTTTGAAGAACAGGACTGCAAGTATAATTAACCTCTTGGTCTCTGCGTATTTGTATCCCGGAGTTTAAAAAACTTGTGAATGAGTTTCATTTTCACTTTGAAAGAAGTTGTTATAGGGAAGGCTTATTACAACTGACAGATTGCTGTTGCCCACATTTCTCTGTTATTTCCTCAAAACATGAATCACACATAATCAGAATAGTCAGGGTATCTTTATTACCTTTGGATTGTTTTAGGAAAAGCAACAGATGGTGGTATTTGAGTTGTCCAGATATAGAAAATACGCTCTTGCACCATCAGTCTGTCTTTATATCTTGTTTGCCTTTTTACAGACATAATTCAAAATAATTAGGCAAGTATTTAAGTTCCTGCTTAAGTATAAAAGTGGATCAATAATCTTTGCCTGAAGTTATTCATCTGGTTGGAGGCTTCCTGAAGTCAATACTTATATGGGTAAACCCTTACACTTTTGACACAAGATAAAACTCTATCATCTACATCTATTTAAATCCTTACGCATTTAGCACCAGACAGGTCTAACACTTTACTTATTTAAGGAAGGAAATTTAAGCTTTTGAAAGTTTTGCCCTGAGGAAATGAGAGCCGTCTAGTTCTCATTTATACACTTTATGTTTCTTTTTTCCTCTCTTATTGCTCTTATTTCCTCTTAAAATTGTTACATTTTTCAGAAAAAAACCCAGATATTCTTGCTTGTGAGAATAGGAAAACCTGTGCTAAATCAAGGATATTCTTGTTTTCAGGGAGGCTGCAATTCTTGGCGGATACAAGGTGCTTACATTAATCAGATCTGTTATACAGCACGGGGGTGTAGAGGTATGTAGAAATTAGATCTAAATTCTACATTATTTTTATGTAGATGAATTGGAGCAAAACAGAAATTGTAAAGGAACACAAATTAATACTTCATTTGTTATTGTATCATCTTTTTAACAAAGTGAGCTGACAGATCAGAATAGCACAATTCAGATTTATATACAGTCTACTCATTTTTTAACTTGGCAATACAATAAATAGAATTAGGGGAATGAGTTAGAATAAACTACAGTTTGAAACACTTATAATATAGCTCCTTTTCTCTTATTTTGTGCTGTGAATGAAAGTCTGCCAACACTGATAAGAAAGTTCTGTTAATCTGAATATGTTGGCACAGTGTTTTAAAAAAATATAGCAGTGGAATAACAGTCCTGGGAGCTTTGGTTCAGTGCTGATTATATTTCATACAAATAAATAATCTGTAATGGTGTTTTAGCATTAATAAAATATTAATCTCTTAATAAAAATACTTTTAAACTTAGAAAAAAAGTATTTGGTATGTACATATAGATTTGTACTGGGAGAAAATAGAAAATGCGGAGCTCACTAAGAAAGAATGCTGGTGTAATATCTTTTCAATGCTTGTTGGCTTTATAAGTCCTCTCATAAATTACAAACTAATTTAATCATACTCCATAATTACATATTCTTGAAGGAATAAGACTTTAGATTCAGACAGTATCATACTTAAAATACAATGATGTTCTGTATCACATAGACCAATGAAACTGCACACTAGCAATAAATTAATGGCCCTAAGGCTGCCAGGTGGTAATAAATAAAGCGTATATGCTTATGACCAAGTGCATATTTTATTAGAAACTCAGGAATGTAATTTGACCCCAGCACACAGAAAAGTTAAATGGTGACTTTCTTTTTTAAGTGATTGAAATAAATGTGGTTTGAAATGTTCTTATCATCACCAAAATTAACTTACTTGGGATTGACTTTTTAATTCCAGTTGATAAAAGCAGTAAAACTAAATGTTCTAAGTCTTGATACTTCAAGATAATTCTGTTGGGCTTGGAGAATAGTGTGGAGTATTATGCTGTATTCGTTATTTGTATGGCCTTAACAGCTGAGAGCCCTGGTTTTGTGCCAGGTTAACACCGTAGCGTGTGCTTATTAATACGACGCATTAAGCAAACTAGAGCAATGATCAAAACTGCTATTTGTTTGTTTGAATTACAAGGATTGTAGATGAACAATTTTCTTTTAATTTGCAACAGATGTGCTTACTCTTTAGAATCATTAACTGGCGTTCTGCTGTGAAATACTTGATCAGGGTTGGATCTTTTCCTATAGCCATTTGTTTTCCTCAGTGTTAAGATTTCTGCTATGGCATTATGTCATTCCTAGAGGATAGTTTTCTTTTTAGTCACTGGACTGCATATGTTTTGAAAAAAACAGTTGCTAAAATTTATATTGCTTTAAAAGAATGCATTAAATTACTTGAGCCCCAAATTTGGTTATTTGGTGTCACTTTTTTATATAGGCAAAAATAGGCACATACACAGCTACAAAATAATTCCTATATATGGAGTCCAAATTTTCTTTTTCACAAACACAGTCCCTGTTTTAGCACATACATTCAACATGGGAGAAAATAAGTCATTGTATTACATGAATGAAATCCTATTAGCAGAAATTCACTGTGATTTTATGTATGTGAAAATATTTGATCATCCTGTATTCGTTTTCATTTTGAAAACTTAGTGCTTGCAGGAGACTACGCAGATTAGAAAATTTCTAAAACAATCAGCTTGCTCTCTTAAAAGCTCCTCTCAAGTAGACTAACATATTGCCTTATTAGTGTTGAACTACATTTCTTTAAGGCCAAGACACATCTTTGTAGACTTTGAGTTACTTTTCAACCACCTGAGCTGGAAGAAATTAAAAGCAAAAGAACTTTTTTAGTGAGACATTACTGTAACATTGGCTGTCTTTCCACCTACAAAAGCAAGTCATAATTCCATCTTTCCAAGTGTTTTCAAATTTATTCATTAGAAAGACAGGCTTTAATTAATTTTAAACATGTATTCCATATTTGCTCAGCTATTAAATCCTAGATAGTCTGAAGGGTGTTGGAAAATGCCTACTTAAAACTAAAATTAGTTTGCATCACCCTTTGTTCCATCTGTGTTCTATTTTACTGCCAGAATGGGGTGGAAAAATGGAGGTAGAAGGTTAGCAGTGAAAGTACTTATAAAAAGCAAGAATTATTTAACCTTGGTGGTATGTCAACAGGTTGTTCAGCTGCTACTGAGAAGAATTGAATGTTTGGAAAGGACTTCAATCCACCTGCTGTCAGAGACTCTGCATATCTCACGGCCTTCTGACTGATCCAAGCTATGCTGTTCACGCATCAGGTTGGTAATTACAATGTGAACACCTCAGCAGAGTGATGTCAGTATTCCTTCAAATATTATATTTAATCGTGCTGCCACCTGAGAACTCCTTTTGTGCCTGTTTTGCAGACAGAGCTATGACTAAAGTGATCTCCAGTGGGAGTACAGGTCTTGACATGGCCTATTCTCTGAGCTTCTTGAAAGTGGCTATGCAACCTTGAATGTCCTATAAACTATAGTAAAGCACGTGCTGTCCAGGGCTTGTTAGGTGGTTTAAAGGCCAGGCTGTTGGCTATGCCTCCAGAACAGCTCTTTCATCCATTCTGCGCTGTGAGCACACATACTCTCTATGTACATCACTGCTCGGTTGTACCTTCTGGACACAGAACTTATTGCTGCCACAATATTGACAAAGTTTTTCTTCAACAAAAAGGAAAGAATTTATAAAATGACTTTGTATTTCTTCATAGGTATAGCTCATTAGTTTACCTAACTGCATGCAAATCAACATTCATTTTTCTCTTACGCTCTAGAAGAAATATAATAGAGCAAGGCCAGCGTCCTTTAATGCTGTTTCCTATTTATGCTGTAATTTGCTTTGCAAAATACAGAATAACATTTTTATATTACATTTTAATATTCTGAAAGTTGGAATTGAGCTAACTTTATTTTGGGTCTTAATGTTGTTCTTCTGCTTTGCTAATTCCTACACATTCCTCATTATTCCTTAGATCTAAGATGTATTCCAGTTACTGATCAACTTTGATTTAATATAGCTGAAGTCCAGCATAGTCCAGGATCTAGAGAACTGTCTGCTGTGATATTAGTGTTGATGTCTTTAACAAGCCTGACCTACACAAAATCTCCATCTCCCCTCTGTGACATACCATGTAAATTTGATTGACTACAGAACACTTCAAAGTTGTTTACAGGTAGTCTTAATCATATTTTCTACAACATAGCATTCTGTTTCATTTTTTAGCAGTAGGAAGAAGTGGTGCTAAAGCTGTTCATGCTTTGCTTCTTCCTTTGGACCACTGTTCTCCTAGAAATGAATTTTATAGATTTTTGTGACTTTTTTCTGTTTTTCTATTGTTCACAGGAATAAGGAAAAGGTTTCATTTGGAAACTGGCACTGGAGAGGAACTGAAGGGCTGCTGATGGAAGAGCTGTGGCTTCAACTACCGTCCCAGTAAGTTGCAGGGAAGATTTGTCAGGAAAAGGTTTTCCTCATACCCGAAAGATCAGGGATGCCACAAGGCATCTACATGTGCTTTTACAGTAAACAGATGAGGGGTTTAAAGTGGCTTTAAGCTATAAAGTTGATAAGGTTCACTGACTCAGGAAAGGAGTAAGGCAATCAGCATGTTAAAGCTTTCTTCTGCTTTGCTAATTCCTACACATTCCTCATACCACAATTTATCACAGAAAGTGGCTTCATTTCAGCATTGACTTTGCAGGTCTTGACAAATACATTCATATTTGGAGTGTTCATTATATACAATATACATTAATATACCTTATATTTTTTCTTATTTGGGAATAAACCAGGAAAGCATCCTGCCTTGCTTTTCTTGGCTTGGGACCACAAAAATGCTGTAAAAGCTAATCTGAGGACTGCTCATTTTTTTTCCAACTCACATCAACCAGTATAACTGGAGAAAACAGGTTAAAGATAAATTTAGCATTCTCAAGGAAATTATGTTAAGCCTCTCTAGGAAACGCATTATTTTGTTTGCTCTCATTTTAGATGAATATAAGAGCATATTAAAGACATTATTCATATGCATTCTTAGTGTGTATGAAATTTATGTTTCTCCATTACATTGCATTCTGCTTCATTATTTTATCTCAAGAGTCTCCGCTATAAAGGTGTAGTTAATTTCTAACATTGGTAATTTCAGTTGGTTTGATAATCTATTGCAGTATATCATAAAATTTCTATGATCTCCAATGCCTATTAAATATGAACCTGCATGAGTGAAGAAAAGCTCTCAGATGATATCATTATCCAAGTACATACCAGCTGTACTGATATAAAATATAGCATATTCATTGTGAAAAATTTCAAACAAATAGCTGTGGGCTGGAAAACATTTTACTACTTCTGGTATTTGTAAAGCCATATGACCAAGTGCAGGACCAACACATGAAAATATCTGAAGGGCCGTAGTTCTTTATGGATTTTTTCTTAGGTGGCATATTATAACACCAAGCCAATGTGGTGATCCTTGCAGCAAATTACAGCCTGATATCTTAAATTATATACCAAATTACATGTCAAATGAAATTCATGCAGCACCATGTCTTTTACATTAAATATTCCACTACCTGAAGCTGGAGAGCGTTACAGATTTAACCTCCTAAAAGACTTGTGTTTGCATTTAAAATACACTAAAACTGTACATTACCACACTCCAAGCGTTACGAGTTATTTACATCTTAAGTTTAAATGTGCACCTACTTTTTATTTAGCTACAGATGACATTAAAGTATTTAGTCACTTTTCTTTTTGTTTCCTTGCATGATTTCACTGCGTAAGTAATTCCTGTACCACAATGAAGCATTACAATCAGATGTAGTTGATAGAAAAGAAAATATACATACAAGGAAAAAAATCAAGCAGCAAAAAGGAGATCGGATGGTGAGCAATGCAAAAGAGCAATACAAAACAAGGTGCAAGAGCAATGTGGTATCCATCACTCTGATATTTCAGGACAATTTTTTTCCAGTCCAACTGTTGAATGCTCCTCATAAGTATTGCAACTTCTGCCTCTGGGATATTATTTTACAATCTAACTCTACTTTCAAAAAGTTATATTTCACCCTGTGAAGCTTTTTCCCTATGAAACTTTTCATATTCTAGTAAAAAACCCTTTTGAAAGTTGTCTTAAGAGAAGCTGATGTGGATGCCTCTTTTTCTGTCCATGGTTGTCAATACTTTAATATGAATTTACTTAAGAATCTCTAAGTAATTTTGGTAACAATTTAAGTAAGAAAGCATTTTATAAAATGCTTAAAAATGAAAAATTCCTGAAAAATGTAATTTTGAAACGTCTCATTTCAAAAAAGATTCTTTCCTAAATATATTTTTTGGTTTAATTTGTAATTCTTTTGTATTTGCAACATAAGTTTAGAATTGCTTCATAGAAACACAAAGAAAAAGTAATTTTGATATAGAAAACTAGATTTAGGCAGTAAAAAATGCACTGATTTTTGTAAAACAATTAAAAAACCCTAATCTGTTGTGGCTATGATGGTATCAACATTTTGATATAAAATTTAGTATGAATGGATTTTCCTCACTGATTGTATTTACAGAAGATTCGTGCATATGTCAGGGTGGATGAATCCTTTTTTTTTTTTTCCCAAACCATCAAAACTTCCCTGAAAATGCAAAATTTTTATTTTAACCAACCTTTTTCTTCAATAGTCTTTCAATAGTATATTATTAATTTCATTCAGCATCTTCACATTAGGGGTAGGATAATGTAGTGATTAAAGCTTTTTAGTGTGACCTTAATCCAGTTTTTGACCGAATTAGAGTCTGTCATTGGAAAAGTCTGATAAACACAACCCTTATTCTGTAATCATCTTCCCTATTTATGGAATCAGTTGAAAGTATACGTCCATTCATTAATGAGTATAAGTTATTCAAATAGTATCGGCAGTACAGATGTCTTTCCAGACTTAAATCTGGAAGTAAATGTACAAAATACAAATATGAGGAAATCTATTGTGCTTAAACTTACATTTTCATTTAGGCAACCAGTCTCTCAGCTGCCAGAGTGGTCTTGTTTTTAAGAGTACTGAGCTTGTTCAGCTCTTGGGGAAGTTTGAGATAGCAGTATATACATGGAAGTGCCTGCCTTTTATGATGAGAATATATGCTCTAGGAATCTTATGTATGTTAAGTATAGTTTAGTATGTCATGCTTAATCAAATATTGCTGCTGGCATAGCCTGGAACTTCTTCACCGATACTGGGAAATAGGAAGGGAAAAGGAGAACAGAATGCGGTTGCTTTTTGCCCACTCTATCTGTCTGTGTATTTTTGTCACCTCCTCATGGCAGGATGCTGTTGCCACAGTAGGTCTCCAGAACAGCAGCCTCCTGTGTGTGAACAGGACTTGTTTCCCTCCCGAGTGTAGCAGCAGCGGTGCTGGTGGTGGTGGTAGCGGTGGCGGTGGCGGTGGTACCCAGCGACGCAGGAAGCTGAATTCAAGGCTCCACGGGACTCTATTTGCTGTCTGTCCCACAAATCAAGTTTCTTATGTTGTGTTGTAGGCTCCAGAAGAAAAAGCTGATCTGCATATAAGGAAGCCCGCATTAAAATACAAAAAAAGGATGGGGAAGAGGGGGAAAAAAAAAACTTGAACACATGTGTACATGCAAAGTTGTTGAAATGGCTTTCTTTTGAGCTCATTCCAGAGGTAATGTCGTACAAATATTTGCAACTAGATATCATTTGTGAAAAAATATGTCCTGATTTAGATGCATTCTGTGAAGATAGTACAGGGTCTGCTTGTTTTCAGAACAAAAGTATCCTCTCTGTTTATAGCATAGTTCCCTCAGTGCTTCAGCCCAGCAACATTTATGGACCTTAACTGAGATCATGGGCTCTCTGTGCTAAACAATGAACAAACTCTTAGTGAAAAGAAAAAAAGCAAACAATGTGGATCCCTAAAGATTTACAAAAAAGACCCTCAAGACAGGCACGCAGAGTCAGAAGGGTACAAAATCATTTTCTAGAGGTGCCTTGAGGGGTAGCTCAGCTGGAACAGAGCTCCAGCCTCCTTATCCCCGTGCTGGCCGGACGGCCTCTGGACCGCGCTGCCTCTTGAAGAGTTTCCTTCTGAACACCTTTGGAAGTGAGAGATCTGTACACATATATTAAAAGTCAGACTGTACAAGGAGGTATGAGAGAGGTCTGACTGTTTTTTTTTAATACCAGGTTATAGAAACTAAAAATATCAGGGAAAATAATTTCAGGGGAAGTGAATGAAAATAGCAAGAGATCAAAAAAAGAAGCAGTTGGACAAGCAAGATACAGTGGAAGGAAATTAACACAGGCCTGGAAAATATCTGTATGGTCAGCCCAGTTTCCAGTGCTCATGGGGGAGTTGAGATTAAAATGTCTAAAACAGAAACAGAATTTTCAGTTTATGACACAGAAAACCACAGGCTGGAGCAATCAGACCGGAACGCATCTTTTGTAAGTTAAATTCAAGGCATAGCTCCAGAGCATTCCACAATAGCCTGTAGATTTCTATAACAGTAACAGATTTTTAATAGCTCTTTTGACAATGCATGAGGGATTGAAGGTATAGGGTTGCAACCAAAACCTTTTTTAAAAGATTCTTAGCAAGCCAGGAAAAGAGTCTTAGAAGGTTTAACTCTTCAGTAGTTCCGATGCTAGTGAGGATAAATAATGAATGGTATCACCGAGCATCTGGACATACAGAGTATATGCTAATAAAATCTAACATGAAATTCAGCTAAATGTAGTTTGGGTGTATTATTAGACTACTGATATTACGAGACAATGACAAACCTAAGGTTTTATACCTGCTGAAGACTGTCTGTGGAAGGAGGACTTCATCTTTCATGTTCAACTGACCAATGAGAAGGTTGAAAATTGTGGTCAAAAGCTGACTAAAAATGTTCAGATGTATATTACACACAATCCTTTGTCTGAAACACATGCAAAAAATTTAAATGTAACAGCCTATAAAACTGTATATCATAACTTAAGACGGAAGGTAAAGATCTTCATAAGACAGAAAGGATTTTGAACATCTTTGTACTTGAGACTATCTGTGACAAAATCTGAATTTCTAAGAGCTAAAAAGTCCACCTGATGAAGTCTTTTGAGATGTCTCAAAATTAAATACACGGAAATTAGACTGCCATTAGAGCAGTCATGAATTACACGCATCCCTAAAACCCATCTTGGGCAAACTCTGATGATTTCATTTAATGATTCATATGTTAAGTGACGTAGCCACTACTTGCCAGGTATTGGCACGAGGCAATGATGTTTATTTTTCTGTTGACATAATCAGGATTTATTTGAACTTTTGTTTCCAGAGAAATGCCTAATTGATGTATACATGGAGTCGTCAAAGAGACTGTTCTTAAAAATGAAGGCAGGTGATGATAGGCCAAGAATTCTAAAAATCCAGATGAGTGATTGTAGGTAACTAGAGTTAAAGGTGGGTAGGGCACATGCTTGGGCTTGTGTTTTTACATCTACTATACCCTGCACTGAGAGGTTTTCTTTTTTCTCCTCAAAAGTCTCTGGGTTTTCTAATGTTAAACAACAAATGGATTCCTGGTTTTTTCCTGTGTTTTAGTTCAGTAGGGTCATATGTAGGGTAAAATTAAGGTGCTGATACCTGTTTATCCTCGTAATGCATTTAAAGGATACGTAAAAGGTAAAACTCTATGTACTGACATTTGGGTTAATATGGTCACATCTTAACTTGTAGCCAGATCTGCTGTTTTAAATGATTAAATGTTAAATCTGGTATTTACTCTTGGACTGTACAAAAGTCAAAGGGAACAATTTGTCAGCTCATTCATATTTTGCTTCTGAAGCCAGTTAACTAATCAGTCTAACAGAAAAAGAAGTAAGATAAATGGAGGCTATTCTGTTATGTAGAAAAGTGTACATGAAGATAAATTTTTCACATTTTGCTTCATTTCATCTGCAGTTATCACTGTCGTAATTGCTTCTGAACACTCAAGGTGCTCTTCATATTGCTTCTATGATATGAATGGTTTAAGGTAATTTTGGTAGACTACTAGCTTGCAGCACTGAAATCTTCTGTATTCTTTTTTCTGTATTCTAATTTAGAAAAAAATCCTCTACCTTTTTATATAAAAGTGGATTTACCAAATAAACAATAAAGGGTCAAGAGCTTTGTAAGCTACCAGTTTCTGCTAGAAACAAGCTTGCATATAGGAAATCTTGAGTAAATAAAATCTTGTTACCATTGCCAGTATAGTGCCCATTAGTTTATATTAAAAATATGTGATAATCTAGGCCCAAATACCTTGCAGTAATTTCTTTTCCTGCCATGGCTTCTATTGATTTAAGGAGTAATGGCGTCATCCCCCTTGCCTCATCTAAAACCTGCAAGAGGGCTATCACCATTTTCAGTTTGTGATAGTCATCAGGTGTTTCTCACTGCAACTTCATGAACTAAATTATGATATGAAAAACCCTAAAAACTAGACTACTGTGTTAAAAATCTAATTATTTTTAAAAGGCAGTAAAGAAATGTCTGTGCAAAATAGGATCTTGACCATTTTTATATTGCTGCATCATAGTATGTCTCTCTATTGAGAACTCTTTAAAGCCTATGGAAAATGCTAGGATTTATAAAAGAGTCTTTTCCTCTGTTAACACATAATGGGTTTCTGACTAAATTAATTATAATGGCATAGTTAGCCACATATGTAGAATTCTCATCAGGGTTTGTAATCTGATTTTGTGCAGTGTGATTTTATGATGGATAAGCATCAGAACAAATAAGTAGACCCAAGGTAGCTGTATTAAAATTGCTGTAAAAGGTATACTAGTTTTCTCAGTTAGCTAGATTTCTGCAGTGGTAGATTGAGAGATTCTTAAATAGGCACACTCATTTTGGCACCCTGTGCACTTTAAAAAGAATCTCATTATAAAAACCCTCAGCTTTGTGCCAAAGAAATACAGGAGTGGGACAGGATTTCTTTCTTTTACGGTTTGTCAGAAATTTAATGTAGTTTTATTACATTGAATTTTCAACTATTCCAGCTGCTGTAGGAAATATATAGCTAAACAATAACCTCAGAAAGGTAAATGCATGCATGATGTTCTTAAAATACTAATGCAAACTGGGCTTAGTTCAGAATTTCCAAACCCACATCATCTTGGTTTTTTAAGGCTCTGCAGGCCTTTTTAAAAACTCCTATGAGTTTAAATCAATATATTCTACTGGCAGTAGAGTTCATGTTATTAGCCAGAAATGTGTGGGTCATCAAATACTTTTATAGCCACATAGTGAATTTAATTAATCATTTATTATAAACATAAGATTTATTCTTAACTAAAAAAATTAATTCAATTACCAGGATTTTCATTCCTCCTTTCATACAGTAACTTTCAGCTTTCTCTCAAGTGGGTTGGTTTTTGGTTGGTTTTTTTTTTTTTCAAGAAATCCAACTTGGATTCTGCCATCTTGTCCTTTCCACTAATCTAATTACAATATTCAGTCAAGTTATAAAAGTATTCTTCTGGAAAATTTGATGAGATAAGGAGAGCAGTTTTCATGGAAAATAATGTGCTTTAAAGTTCTTGCTCCTGGACATTCACATGCTCCACTACATTGGTGTAAGTATCTCTGCTGATGTCTAATGGAAGATCATAATTGATGAAGTATTCCTGGATTCAGGCTTTACTTTTCTTCCAGCTTTTTTCGCTATTTTACCACAACTTTTTTTTTGCTTGTTCGTACTAAAAAAAAAAAAAAAAAACCAAAAAAAACCGCTTAGCTTTTCCTATCCGTAGTTCATTTTGTGGGAGTGTTGCTACTTTTCCTTGCCTTGATGGCAAACAGAAATAAATGTTTTTCTAATATTAATTCTGAAATTAATAGCCACTTCTGCTGAAGACTTTTAGAAGACTAAAGATAATGCATATGCAATAACAATCAGAAGAATCTTTATAACTGATTTGACCCTGTGAATTCTATCAAACTGATCTTCTGTCTTTTGCATATTAAATATTTGTAGAGAATATATGGCATGCTTTCAAAAGCAGTTTGCTTTCTGGACTGACACCTTAGTCTTGAAAAATACATCCCAATGTTTCTGATGCACTTGGACTCATGTTCCTTTAGGATGTAGCTATTACTGGTCCCCAAATTTTAACAATTGGTCTAGTGAATTGTCATTTATTGCCCAAATTCTATAAACATAATAGTGTGTGAACGCAGAGAAACTGTGCTAACTTCTCAGTATCACACCTTTTTGTCCATGCAAAGCACTGTTACATTAATTACAGTATATAAGTAAGTACTACTTCTAGGAAAATAATAAAAAAAAAATTAAATAGGGGAATTTGCTTTTCTTGAAGTTGAGAAATGCAGGCAAATATGGTGTGCTTTTCATTTTCCAAGAAATATGGTCCTTTTCAAATAAGTTACATTTTTCTTTTGTGTCCTTTAGCCTACCCCAAGTGGCTTGCAGTATTTATCAACTTTAATCAACATGACTGACAGGAAACCTGATAATAGAGAATAGCTGTCTCCACTGGTGGGGCAAAATCTTTTGAAATGTCAGTAGTGAATACACTGTATTTACATTTCTTTGGGACTCTCACTTTTAAAAGATTTTCATCTTTTACACTGGAGGGATGAAAGTAAAGGTTATTTAACTATACATCAGAAATTGTATCTGATGACAGTGTGACAAAATATTCCTGCTTTCAGAAGTGCAGAATGCCTGCCTTTCATATTTGGTGCTGTTCCAGTGGTGTAACAAGTTCATAGCTGCTATTTGTCCTCTAATATTGGAAGCTGTTCATCATCCAATTAATGACAGTCCTGGAGCTTTCTTTTTTAAATCCATTTTGGGTTTGGCCAGCATATTAGATCTTTTCAGAGATTTATAGTATATTAAATATAAACAATTAAAATTAATAATAAATTACTTCTGGACTGTCATGCAACACATTGTTTTGGCCATAGTCAGGGCTCTGCGAAAAAGGCTGAGTTGTCTGGTTGTTCTGGATGACACAGAGGCTTGGCCAGATGTGTGCTCAAGAGCAAAAACACGTTACAGCCATGATGATCCCTTTTAGTTTCAGTCTGTGAAGCCTGAAAGTTTGGAGAACTTTGGCTTTGTGTTGTCTATAGCAATCAGTGAATTCATTGGGGCTGTAGTCAGCAGTTCCTCTCCTTCATGTCCTCTGTTCTGAGTGTGGGGCTGCTAAACTTGGGGCTTGTGGTTCAGTTAATTGCGGCAGTTACTGTCTCTTCTGGACATCCCCTCTTCCTGAGCATCGCCCTGGGGCCGAGCTCCTGATGCTCTGCCTCTGGATGCACCCAATTTTATGTTGGACATCACGTGGTGCAACTGCTCAGACTGGGAATGCTGAACTCCCAAACACAAGAACTTCTGGTTTCATCACATTGAAGAATTGAGGAGAATACCTAGTGAGCTCTCAAAAAATAAGACTCTGTCTTCTGGTATTTTCTACCTCTGCTTTTGTACTCTTCTGTACACATACAATACTTTTGTATTCTACTTTGTGTTTCCTTTGCATTAAACCTCCTTTTAGATATTAAGAAACATCACATTCTCAGCTGTAATTGTGCTAGCCTCAGAAGGTTTTAGAAAAAGAAAAGTCCACATAAAGAAAAACTAGGACCAAGAGGAATAGCTGGAAGTAGCTTGTTTCTCAGTGAGAGGAGGTTTCCTGGTCCCTGTAGGTCCCTTTTGATGACTCCATTATCCTATAGAGCTACTGACTTCCTTGTGGAAACATTTTTGCTAGCGTTTCATAATTCAGAAACTGGTTTAATTTTAAACTCAAAATATAGTTAGTTTTGACTACAATTGTTACGGGTATTGGTAAAGGAAAGATTTAAAAATTATTTTGGAAAAATCTGTAAAAATATTTCAGAAAAAAAAATATTTCAGAAAAACTTCATGGAAAATTATATTTTAATGTTAAAAATGCCTTTAGAAAAAAAAAAAAAAAAAAGATGAGAAATTTCCACAATATTTCTCAAGGAGAAAGTTCATTTTCTCTGGCTTTCTTTGATCTTCAAACATTGTAACTTTTTATAATGAAAAATCACAGTAACTTTAGCAGGAGAGTAGTTAAGTTATAGAGACCCCATCAAGGCAAACCCACTTTTACAAACATGGAACATCTAGAAACGCCACAGCGTACCTACAACTCACCAATAATGGAGGGTTTTTTCCCTTTTTCCTCTACCCAATATATTAATTTCAGATGGATGTCCTGTGCCCAGTGCTGTGCCCAGAAGCGAAGTTACCACGGCTGACACATTCATCTGCTGCCAATCTGCTCAGTGCCTGGAGAGAGCAGGCGCGGGAGTCATGAAGCATCTTTCAGTTGCTGCTGGGAATGTCCCACCAGCAGCATGGGGCGGCTCAGAGATGGCTGCGGGGCACCGAGGGTCTGCAGGGAGGAATCCTGAGCTTATCCAGTAAATGACAGCTACCGTGAGGGCGAGGGCTGGAGGGGAAACCAAGGTAGGGAGTACGCTTTCACCAAAAGCATTTCTCTGGATTTGTTGTGACAAATGTCTTTGTGCATTTTAAATATCAGAAGTCCACCTCTTACTTCCTTATGTACCGTAATACCTTCATTTTCTTTAAGATAAACTGTATCCACCAACCCCCTGGCATTTGCGTGAAAAGCCTCCCACGTCCAAGATCTGCTCTGCCTCTTAAAATGTACATAGCTGCTTCAGGAGAGAAACCAGGCCCTTGAACAAGAAGGAACGAGAGATGATTCATTAGGAAAAGGAAAGGAATGTGGGTTTGCAGCGTGGCAAGAAAAGACTGTGACCCCCTCAGCTGCTCTGCACAAAGCAATCTGGAGTCTTGCAGTGGAGGGGAATCGCTGCCCTGGTTGTGTAAACCAGCAACAAGAAGATTTAGCATCTCCAGATTTGCTGCACAAAGTCAGCTCTGTTCCATTTAATCTTCATCAGTGCTTCTGTTTTCCACTGTGACTTCCAACACATTCAACAACAAAAAAAACCCCCTGCTCATAAGCAAGTAATCCTCAAGATTATTTTTAGTATTATTATTATTAAGGAGTGTCTCTTCTGAAAGCATTTTCAACTACGGCATTCAGGTATGCTGGGATTATTGTATTTTCATGTGTGCCACTCACACCTCTGAAAGCTCTCACCATCTAAGCACCAATACTCCAAAAGAAGTACTTAGACAACCTCCACACAATAAAAGGCAGAAAGGAGGTATTGCTATAATTAAAAAAGTTGGAACAAGGAGGCAGGCTCTTGCTAATACCTACATGAATGTGTAGCCTGTGCTGCTACTGAATCACATTTTACTGATAACCCAGGGATTAGACACAGATAAATACAGTAAATGGGGAGTGCTGCCAAGTTGCTACAGTGAATTATCTAACTGTAGTTGCATGTACTTTCTCACTGAACAGCCAGAACCGCTTGTGTTTGCAGCCCTGATTTTTTGTTTGTTTGTTTGTTTTAATCCTGCACCCTATATAAGGGCACACAGCATGTGTTTATATGTAATAGCCTTTAAGATATCCTTTATTTAAATGTAATAGGGAAAGTCAGATATCTGGAATTATTTGCAAAATGAAAGGAATGGACCTAGTGAAGACCAGCGTAGTAGGAGTCAAAGGGACCAGCTGCTCCCTTGCTCCTGCACAGGAATTTGCGGTCATTCCAGCTATCGCTCCATGCAGTAAAGAGTGATGTCTTGCCATGCACCAAGCATGGCAGCAACCAGCCATTTCATGCTTCCCTGTTGTGCTGGAAAGGATGTAAGTGCCGTCCACACTTTCTGGTGTGGACAACATCCTTCTGCAGCCCTGCCAGTGCATAGTGGGGAACACAGCCAGGTCTGTCTGGGTGTCAACCAAGTGTCACGCTGTTACTCTCCAGGAATAACAAATTACGGGCCACTAGCCTCCCCTTAAGAACAAACTTTGGTATCAAGAGTAATCCTCATTAAAGCACTCCTTCCATCTTGCTTATCTGACGTGCAGGTGCACAGGAAAGCTCATAAGCAAGCTGATAAGTATTGACTGATTGGAAGTTTCTGTGCCAAAAAGCTGTGTGGCCTGATACATGACTCATTCTTAAAAACAGTCTGTACAGCCTGGGTGTTTCAGATTATGAATAATACAAGGATTTCTTACAAGGGGTCTGACCGAAAGAAAAAAGAAGTGATGCTCATTGGTGATTGCAACTCTCCATATACTCAGCAGAGTACACTGAATGGAAGAAGTAAGGCTTAAAAATTCTTTTTGGAAAATCCACACCTGATCCTCTTATGGGTATTTGCTCACATAGAAAAACTAGCATTCAGTGCTAACTCCCATTTTAGAAGGCAGAATTAAGAACATCTGTATAGATAAGAGACCATTCTGAACCGAAAACAAAATTAATGTTAGTTTAGTACAAGTATTTTGATACATTTTAAGAGCTGCACTGGAAATATATTTACATAACACAGTTTGGATATTTGAAAATACCAGAGAACTTCACAAAGACTGTTCTGAAACATGTCACAGTGAGTCAAATGACAGCATCTTTCTACTGGCTCACTATGTATCACCTAGGGGAGCATGTTTTATTTAAGAAGGAGCAAGCCAGGGGATATTGATGAGCAAAAAATGGAAATGAGAATATATTGAGCAATCAGGAGCCAAAAAAATGTTAACAAATGCATTTGAAGGTTGAAGACTACAGAGACTGTGCTTCTGCATGACATGTTAACCATGTGTGCAGAACCTTGCAGGTGCTTAGCGAAAAATAATCCTCAAAATGGTGAATTCCTCTCCCGGGAGAGTGTCAAGGGAGGTTAAGTGATTTGCCCAGACCAAAAAGAGACTCATGTCGGAGTTCAGCTTAGGATGTCGCGCTCTGTGACTACTGGCTTTTGTCTTTCTTCTGAAGAATATGACAATGCATATTCAGGTGATGAAAAAGAGAGAAATGTGGTGCTTATTTTAAAGTAGATTTTAGGAGAAGTGTTTGATCTACAAATAAGGCAAGCATTCTCTTACAGAAGGGCATATAAAATCCCAAGGAATTACTTTTTATTGAAGGAGAAAATCTTATAAATAAAAAAAATGTTCAGGAAGGAGTTAAAAGGAATATCAGAAAGCACAGCATTAGGGCCATTTTTGTTTACTTTATAATTTACTGACCTAAATTTGCCAATGACATAGAACTGGGAAAGGAGGATAAAGTAAATACAGAGGAACAGAGCAAATAAATTCAAAATGATCTGGATAGATTCAGCTTAGAGGCTGGATAAGTAGCTTATTCAGCTCAGTTGTACAGAAGTGTGAAGTAATAAGATTAAGAACTAAAAATAATCAAAGAGGATAGAGCCAAAAAGAAAATACAACAAATAACACAATCCCAGAAGAAGAGTAGACTAAGTACTTTTCCCTGTTTATGGGGGAGAAGATACAACTTGCTGTCGGGCAGAGCACAGGGGACTTTGCCAGCCCCAGTGCGGGCACAGGGAGCCGCGTGCCTACGGACCGACGGAAGGACGCAGAAGTAGCTGGCTGCAGGAACGCGCATTCCTGCGGGCAGAGGGATCACCCGCCGGGAGCAGCACATCAGTCCACGGGGCTGTGGTCCGGAGGGAAAGGAAATGGACAAATTGCAGATTGATTGCATTTCATTATTTAATATGTATCTGGCAACAATGCCAATTGGTGAACTGGGACTTGCCGTGCAGCGCACACATAACAGCTCTGGCAGTCCCTGCCCCAGATTGTTTTCAATTGACGTAGTGTTTTTGTTCTCATTTCAGTTCAACTGTGTGGCACATTTTTTTTCCTACACGGTATATTTTGGTGCCTAAAGCTGTGACGGACGTAGTCGATCCCCTGTTAACCAAACCAGCAGCAGTTTGGTACAGGCTCCAAAGGAGGTAGTGGCCTGAGCCATAGCTAGGCTAAGAACTCCTCTAGGAAATCAACAAAGGAGCAGAGCAACACAGTGAAAGTTGTGGGTACAAGGAGTCTCATGCATACATCTTCCATTGTATGCAATTTGACTACGAGCCAACCACTTTATCCCATAAATATGACAGCCTAAGTGAGCCTTCTTTGAGCTCTCCCTGCTAGGCAGCGTGGCTGCATGGCGGTGATCTCCCCCTGAGCTGGAACACCTCTCAAGTCTCTCAAAGCAACTAGATATTTACCAATGACAGATCGTTGGATGAGCCCAATTTGAGTTCTCCGTGGACGGCAACTGGACTGCACACCAGGCAATTCTACCTTCGACCAGGGACACCTCTCAATATTAAGAGATAGTAATTTAGCATAAATATTAAGTTTTAAATAGAATGAATCACTTAGAATTAAATGTTGTGTGATTTAGTATGCTGTTTGCTTAGCTTTACTTACTTAGCATGAGTAGCTAGATATGCTGAAGTCTAAGGCCACAAGCTGTAAATTTTCACTTAGATTTGCTGAACTTGTACTGAATGTGTACCTACTTAGTCAAAACAGGGGCCTCCAGAACCAGCATAAATCAGAAAAGAAGGAGGCTTCAAGGCTATGACCATCAACAGCATCTGCAACTCGACAACATAATGAACAGCCTGTCTGGAGACAGTGAAGGAATCCAATAAGGAGTCAGCAGGTGTCAGTCCAGAACCACTATTGGACCAAAGGGCATGTGGAAGACGAGCGAAGAGAGTGTGAAGAGTGCGTGAGGGGCAGGTGAATAGTCTGTAAGGGTATAATTGTCCAGGGATTTCTTTGTTCAGGTCCTTCCTTACTGCCTTTCTCTCCTTCCTCTTCTTCCTCTCCTTCCTCTTGTTCTCCTTCTCCTTCTCTTTCCCCTTCTCCTTCCCCTCCTCCTTCCCCCCCTCCTTCTGACAGTCCCTCCCCAGAGGCACCCAGCTGGAGCTGACTCTGCTGCTGTACCACTCTATTAAATTATTTATTTTTATAAGGTTCGATGCCTGTGAGTATGTTTCGGGAAACCGAGGGCTTGAACTTCAGAGTGAAATAACACCAGATGCCTGGATGTATCGGCAAGTGATTAATAGCATGCTAAACTTTGAAATCTTAGTTAAATGATATAAAGGATTGATTGTGCGTATGTAATCTTTTAGACATAGACCATTGAAGAAGTCTGAGGCTAAGTCTGGATCCAGCCACACCTAGACTCCTCTCTGAGAAGTTTAGAAAGACAGGGGGTCCATTCTGAACCTTATGACTCAACAGGAGGTTCTCCTTACCCTTTGAATCTCTTAGATATAAACCATTGACCAGGTCCGAGACTAAGACTGGATGTAGCTGCCCCTAGGCTCCATCAGGAGTTTAGAAAGCAAGGGGGTCCATTCTGAACCTCGTGACTCAACGGCATGGTCTCCCTTACCTTTTTGCATCTCCAATCTCTGTGCAAATCATTCTAAACCAATTCTAACTCGATTTTCCTTTGTATGTTTCTCTTATGTAGTAAGTAGTAGAGTGAACCTTGCCGTCAAACTCTGTTAAGTCACACTTTTACAGATTCTTTAAGGATCCTAAATAATTCCGCAACAAAAGCACTGTGATTAGTGTAAACAAATAAAAGTTTATGAGTTGCCTATTAACCAGATTTGTGTTAATTGTCCATTTTGCCTTAGGAAGTTAAAAAAAAAGTTTTATTATTAAAACTGAGACTTGTGGAAGACAATGCTAAACTTTTTTTTTTTTAGTACAGACTTCATTTTACCCTCATATAGTTAGAAAACTGAACCAATAAAACTATAAGTAGATTCTATTGAAGAATAACACAGTCTTAGATATCTTTTCTTTAAATCATGAATGATCCTCTACCAAATAATTAAAGACACCATTAGCAGCCGCCTTCTGTTCAAAATCAGGCTACTACTTTTTCTTTAAGAGGTACTTTTGTTGTGTTGGTGGAATTATACTGAGTATTCTCTGTCTAAAGTAGCAAAATAACTCCATAATTGGATTTGTTCAGAGTAATGATAACAAGATTTAAAACACAGTTGCAACACAGGAAAACTTAGTGTAAAAAGACTATTCTATGTCTTCAGCTGTCAACTAGAAGTATATTGAATTTTGCAGAGCAAATTCAAATAAAAGTGTTGAGATTAAAAGTGATAAAGCAGCAACAGTGAGATCCAAATCCTTCCAAAAATTAGATTAAGTCCTCCTCAGGACCATAAAAACCTTATTATCTTGACATGACTAGATCAATCATTGCGAGACAATTATCTTAACAAGTTAAAGTTGCTTTGATACAGGAGTTTTAGACTATATTTTTTTTCTTCTCCTTGGTATGAAAATAGACTGTGTATGGTCCTGAGCAGAAACTGAGACGGACACATCTAGGCTCTCATGGTGACAAATAAGCCATAAAGTCTATCTGTAAACATCAATAAAGTCCTCCTTTAAGCAACAAAAGCTTAGATTATATTGAACCGTGAAATAGAACAACACTAACTCTTGTCATTATATAGTTTATTGACTTTAGTATGAAATTACTTAACATTGTTCTTCTCTCCTCACTTCTTTAACTCCAAAGCCGTTCTTGTAGCTGAAATACTGTGTTGCATTTCCACTGTGCCTATTATCAGAAAGCTCATGTGCCTTACCCTGGAAATTAATGCTCATACCATATCTCTGAAGATGGCCGGTGCTATTATTGATAAATGTAGAACTGAAGAATGATGTGAGAATGGTCACAAAATAATCAGAGCCAGAGCCAAAAAGAGGGGATCCCAAACCTTTTAGCCTTACTAATGATAGAAGCAGGACTTTAGCCTCGTCAGGAATACTATCGGTATTCAAAGAGAAAATATACACTGCTCATCGAATAGTTTTTTCAACCTTCTTTGAACCTTTTTGTTCCCATTTTTAATTGGGAATTTCATGTGTCTTTATTGTTTCTGCTGGAATATTTGAAGTGTATTTTGTCCACATTTCATTACTGTGCAATAGTTTTGTGGGCATTCTTGTTACTTTGGAGTGTCATTGACCTGGCTTTGGATTGAAAACTTGCTCACTGCCTACAGATTTAATTCTAAGGCAAATCAATATGGTTCTGTGTCAAAGAATGTGGCAAACATGGGCTTTTATTTCAGATTACAAAAGTCGTAATCTTAAAAAGTGAGTGCTTTAAATTCTTTCCAAATAAAAACAGTCATTTGTATTTTGCATCTTCTGGTATATTAAATCAAGATTTACGTCTTTAAAGGTTTTTTTGCTTGTTAGTTTTAGAAATAATTTCCTACTGAACGCACTTTCAGTAGGAAGCGCCTCTTAAAAAAGATGATATAGTATGGAACCAGTATGGAAAATTCTTATAAATACTTCTTACAGTGTAGAAGCTAATTCTGACTCTAAATGAAAAAAGCAATTCCTTTGCACTATAAACAAGTTATCTACAGGTGAGCACTAAGACAAAGAAGCTATTTTATTAACGTTACAGCATAATGCAAATGAAGACTAGGTCATTTTTAATGAAAACAAATTTTTCTGTCAAGTATGACAGAAAAAATACACCTAATTTGCAATATTATAATACATTTTAAAATATTGTCATCTGTGAGAGTTCACAATACAAATTATACATTCCTAAAAATTGGACATTTGAACTTCTTAACAACAGTGGTACAAGAGACAGTACTGAAATAAATTACTTCATAGACCCACGAAGGACAGCTGGTGTCAGATAGCCTTACATAAATAGTAAGTTTAACATTCCATACTGGTTTCATTCCCACATAGTTTTTCAAGTTTTATTAACCCAGACAATTCATAATAATTATGATAAACAGACATTGTCATCAAAAATCAGCAGAAATTTTATAAGATTAAGTACAATGCAATACATCTTCCTTGCTCACAGGGTCTGTATAATAAATTACTCCTAGGCTTCAGAATGAGGCATTGTATAATTGAGCAAAACAGATCAATTTTTAAGGATGCTTATTTAAATGCAAAACAGACTTTTTGAGAATGGTAAACTTGATTAAAATACCTCTTTAAGTGCAAATCACAAACAACAATATTTAATACTCACAGGCCATAACCATCCTATTAATAATACAATTTATTGTTCAGATATAATTGTAAGGTCTTGACGATGTGGCAGCTGTAATCTACTTTAAAAATTAGAAGCAGTGAACTCCACAGTCTTCTAATGTGGCTGAAATACACACAATGGCTGAGCGACTTGCATTTAGTTGCTGAAATACATTGCATCAGATTAAATGATCAGGCTTTGGGTGTTTGTCACACATCATTTTCCCCATCTTTAATGGTGTGTTCCATAAATTATACTATTTCTGCTATTGTGTAGATATTAAAATCAGATCCAGAAATGACTGAATAGGAATGTAGCCATCTCAGTCCTGGATACTTTTAAAATTGGTTCAATCTTCACATGCTGGCAATATTCCTTTTTTTTTTTGGTAAGATTTCCTGGATAGGTGCAGTTGTGCTTTTGCATAGCAAGAGCATTACATACTTGAGACGTCTGGACAGGCTATGACTATCTCATACTGTAAGCAAAAGTGAACGTAAAAAAGCCCTAGTCATTCCAACCTAACTTTGTCCTGTAAAACAGAGCTCTTCACTGAAAGCATTGACAACTGTCACTTTCTTTAAAGGCGTGAGAGGGGCTATGGCTCCTTCTCCTCTCGCACCTTTACACTGGCATCCCTTTGGCACCATTGCCAGGGCATTAGTACTTACCTTCTAATTATGCATTTAGGTTCCTTTTCCAAGGCTTTTTTTGTACGTGTTTGTATCTGTGTGTTGCAACACTTGAGTTTCAGTCCCCCCGAGAAGGAGCTCAGTCCAAGTCTCACACGTCCTGGGTACTCTAATGCTCTGTTACTGTATGCATATACATACGTGTGAAAAGATAGCAGTGGCTTGTGTTCATAATTGGAAAAATATTGTTATGCTCGTGGTTGCCCTGTGGTTCTAAAGTCCATGATAGATTTGGGAAGGCAAAATTTCACTCAATGTACAGCTGAAACTTGTGTGCTCTTCTTTTTCAGTTTTGCTTTCAGAGTCCCTGAGTTGGACAACAGAAGAACAACTTCCCAAAGAAAAGGAAGTGAAAGCTCTTTACTTGCAGGTACAGTTTTGCAGGCAGCATCTGCGATCTGTTTTCCTTCATCACTGTATCAGACTCCTACAACAACAAAGTTTCTGCTCAGAGAAGAAACAGAACCAAAAATCCTTTTACGCTGTAACAGCCGACTGAAGACTGAGACATCTGATCTTTGAAACACTGTTAAACTTTGGTGAGACATAAGCATTGTAAGTGGAATATTTATTACTTTAATAACATCTATGACTGCAATGTTAATAGCCATTTTTTTTATGACCGTTAAACTACTTATTAGCAGCTCTATGACTGTGCAGTTGAATTATGAAAGAATGAGCTTGGAGTTAGGCATTTTAATGTAGTTTATATTCCTGCACATGTACACCAGGTTTGGGAGTTGAGGTGTTTTCACTCTAAGTTCAGCCAGTCTCCTCTGAAAGTCTTGAAAATAGTCAGTCTATCATTTATTACACTCTTTGCAGCACAAAATAAGACTCCTGTGTGTTTTAAATGTTTCCATGGTGTTGGAGTCTGCTTCACTGAAAGGGAGGGAATGTCAGGAAATAGGACCAAGCGTAACCTGCTGTGCTCGTCGAGAGGCATGGAGCAGCAGCGGCTTCCAGCTCCCTGCTCGGCTGCTCCAGCGCTCATCCTGCACTGCTCCGGGGCTGGCTGCAGGCTGGCTCACGTGGCCCCACTCCTGCACTGTGAAGAAGGCTGAAGCCAGCTTTAGCAAAAACAGAGATTCAGCTGCTGGCTATTGCAGGAAAAGTGGATCGACAAATTCAGCAAGTTAACTGGTCTGAGAAATTCTGGTTTGCTGTTCTATTACAGGATTGGTCACCTCATCTAGGGGATGGGCCACTGTGTGAAAAAAAGGGTAATAGTTTAGCAAATATTAGCAACTGTTTAGCCTTATATTAAATGATTGCACACCATTGCACTTGAGCACACAAAAGCTTTTCCTGTGCTCTGGAAGTATGGCCTTTGACTTGCATTCCCATCTTCCTCGCTGTCTCTGTCATCTCCCCTTGCCGCGGGTCCTGTTTTACTCTGCGTAGCATTGGATCGTGGTGGCAATAATGAAAGTCATTTATTAGCTAACCTAAGTGAAGTTAACATGAACACAAACTGTGTATCAAACACTGCTGAAGAAACAAGAGGCTAAGTTTTAAACCACAAGTCATTACGCTCTCTGCTTCGTATTTTGCTTCCACAGTCTGTGTATTTTCATACATTAAAGCTGATCATCACAAAGATATGTCAGGTAGCTCAGTTATTAATAGGTAAATCAATTCTATCTACATCACGACGTTGCTTCATCACCAGCAATCCTGTTGAGCTAGGAATACATCTCCCTGAAAATGCTTTAGATGGCCTGCTGATTCCTATCTTAGAGAAATGTGAATCAGAGACTGTTATCCTATAATGTCATACAGCAGCATTCCTCAGTAGCCTGTCATATGAGGATATCCAATTGTCTGTGCTTTTCTAAGTATGAAATGTCCGTGTGTATGCACGCGTACACACAATATATGATATTTTGTACGGTTTTTCAATGCTTTTCTTAGTATGTGTTCACCCTGATGGAGAGACAGCCATTTGAAAACACTATGAAAAGTCATTTTGCTGTAAGTGTTTGCTGAATCAATGAATCATTTTGTTTTACAGTAGCACCTAAAATGTGTTTGGCAACATCCCATAAATCCTGATGTTTGCAGTCTAGAAATAAAAGGAGAGGAGCAGAATAAAATATCACCTATATTTCAATGTTTTTATATTGGCTGTATTGGAGAGAAACACAGAGGAACAGAAATTAACCAATTTCATACAGCTGACTCGGTGTACCAAGAGTTATACAAAGGAAAAAATAAATGAGAGGAGCTGAAGCTGGGAGCAGATCTCATTTTGAAATTAGAAGAGGCAGAAAACATAAGTAGCAAGGTGCAGATTTATGAAGATTGCTGAGGAAAGAACTGTAATTTTGACTTTGATAAGGTAGAAAGAAGATATCCAACATCTCGGGTGACACAGGCAGATAATGTGCAGTTTAGCAACCATGTTTTTTCTATGAGACAAAGATAGATGTGAGTATGCTGGAAAAGCTAGAAAAAAGGAAGTTAAAGCATTCAGTGTATGAGATCCCTAATGAAAGATTTTGGTTAAAATTTCATTAAAAGTAAATTTAATTTCATGCAGATCAGAGGATTGCTTTCTAATTTAGGAAGTAACAGCATTGCATACTGGAGTGTATAGTCCACTGCTCTGAGCCTGTAAGCTGCTATTAACAGAGCAAGTAATTAAAATATTTAGATTAGTGTCAGACAGGGATTACAATAGGAAACTTTAAACTAGGACTAACTTAGACAGTTAAGTGAAGGTTTATTAATTTTTTTGTGAACTTGAAGGTGACTTTAGTTTCCAGTATGGTTTGTCTCATGTAAGGTTCAAGGTGGAAATTAAAATAAATAATGTTATCACTCAATGTATTAATATACAATGAAAGTTTGCACCTGGATGTGAAACCACAAATAAAAGCAAACCCAGAACACTCTTGATTATACGTTTGCAGTTAATTTCTAGTGTAGATGTGTTTTATGTAATACTTCATGCTCAATCTGGCTAACCTGACTGTCTGTCATAGCTTGCATAAATCTAAACACTTGCCAAGACAGTTTTGGCCTTGGCTGTCTAGAATGTTACGTTTGTGATTTTTTAACCCATTTTCTCTAAAATGTCCTTATGCCACTCACCGTATGCACAACACCAATATTAAGACATAGTTTAAGCAATTTTTTTTTTTAATTTTGGTTCTAAAATTAACAATATTTTTATTTTATTCTCACTATTTTAGTGGGAAATACTCAGTTCAAGAGCTTGTTCTTAAAATACTATAGGAAAAATAAATACATTTGTGCACTTTTTGATGAATCACATTTTGAAGGAAATGAAACATCAAAAGCTACATTTAGGTAATATGCCCCATTAAGCTTCTTCTAAAAACAGAGACATGAAAATTCAAAATTAATGTGGAAAATCCAAATAAGGAAAGAATGATTTGTCAGATTTAATTTAGATTTTTTTTTCCCCAATTCTTTGAATTAGAACTTTAATGCAATATCTTCTATATGAATATGTGGCTTGTATTTCATTCTGTTTGTAATTTCCATTAAGGTGTGTGATTAATTCAGTTTTAAAAAGTCTCTGTGGATCATGTATATACCTACCTGAGATTGGTGAAATCTATACTGAGTTTTCCTAGGTTTACAAATTACAGGTTTAGATACATTGTCAGTATGTGAATGATATGTATTAGCTATTCCTTCTGACGATACATGAGCATAACTCCAAACAGAGTATTTTCCTTGGGCACAGTATATTAAATAACAAGTTATGTAAAGTGAATATTTAGGTTTACTAATTTGAAGCAGTGTAGTTTTACTACATGTATTTTCATTCTGAAACTACTGTTATCATTAGAAGTATTATGTACTCCATTCTCACTGTTTAATAGTTCATGAGTAGTAGATCAAATATAACTATATATAAGAGAGATTGCAGATCTCTCTTTTGTCGATCTAGCCTCAAAACACCTGTTGGATGAGTGTGACTTTATGAAACATATCAGTTGTCCTCCAGTGTTAGCCAGGGACATGGCTTTTGAGATCCTTTTCTGGGTAGCCAGCAAATGGGATGGAGATACTTCTAGAAATAAAACCTGCTTTAAGACACAACTCTGAATTTTGCTTAGGAGGAGGGCTACGATGAGGGCTACAATTTCTGATCAGAAATATTGGCCATTTGGAAAGAATCTGAAATATAGGCTGTGTGGACATGATAGCCGTTCTTCAGCTCCAACCTGTGACCATCACTGCAGGCAAACAGACCTGTGCAGCAGTGCACCTATACCCTGAATCTCCTGCATTGGAGGTAGGGATGAGTAGTTCCTAGCAAAGTCCCTATTTTTGACTTGTAGTCTTCATTCTCTGTTGGGGCGTGTGTTCGCTGGGTCGGTGGCCGCACGCCTTCTAGCTGGCGTTCTGTCGATGCTGTTGCTTGGGTCGACCCTCCCTGCCATGCTGGGAGCAGGCGGCTCTCCGGACCCCGAGGGTGCCAGTGCTGGGCAGCCCTTCCCTGGGACCCCTCGTCCCAGTCGGGCTCCAGCAGCCCTGCAGGGTCCCCATCGCAGGGGCTCACCGGAGAGTGTGCGTGAGGATGCTCAACCACGCACTCCTGCTTATTCTCAATAACTGTGTCATGAGACTTCTTTAAAGGACTACAAATGAGAACAAAATTCCCACTAGCATATAGGAGAGAACTGCACATCCTGAAAGTTCTTGCTGGATTTCATATCCCTGTTTGTAAGAACTGAGGACTTCTTGTGAAAGTATTGACAACTGTGAGGCCTGCTGTGGGTGATTAATTTCTAACACCTAATTTGTTTTTAAAAGAAGAAGGTGTTGGCTCATTAAATCATATGGAACATATCAAAGAAAAACTGAAGGGAGAAAAAAGGCCAGTGGCGTGGAAATGCGATATCCACAAACAGTGCCTAATTACAAGCAGGTTAGCCAGAGAAATGGCCAAGCTAAACAACTACATATATTGTTGGGGTTGCCTGAGGGCTATGCTGGCAGCAGCTCTGTTTGAAGTAGAGCAGTATTAGGGGAGCTGTTAGCATCCTCCTGTTTTTGTTAGATCAGCTATTTTGCTGGTTTTGTCCCTACTTTTTTTTTTTTTTTTTTTTTTTAATGGACTGAACATTATCTATACATTTCCCTTTCCATTTTCTATAGGAAGGTAAGTGGATAAAAAGCCTTTGGGGGCTTCTGAAACCCTGAGGTTTCTAGAAGATTGCTTTCTTTGGTATTTGGAGTTTGATAGAAGAGACCGACCTTGTCTGTCAGTAATCTGTTCTTGATAGAGGCAAGAAATGCTGGCAAAAGGCACCTAAATAAAGTGGATACAAAACAGACCACGGCATCAGTGAAGTGGCAAAATACTCATGTAGAAGCCTAACTTTGGGCTTTTAGGTTGGTGAGCTCAGGCAGAGCAGAGCATAGATGAGGGTGGATACTCCAGCTTTTGCACCCCCTTTGTGCTGCCAAACCTGCTGAGAGGCAGCTACTGACTCAGGCTTAGCGGTTCACTCAACACCAACTAGATGTTATAGCTGGTTTGGGGTCACACCTCAGGCAGGGAATGATTATTACGATTTTAGGTTAGACAGTGATTTCATACTTGTTACCTCCTTGGAAACAGGTCTGGGGAAGAAAAGCTGGTGAACGGATACTTGAGAAAATCAGGACCTCACTCCATTCAAAAACACTGCAGTTATTCACTGTAGAGTTGTGGTTGACTGTTATCTGCTCTATACCAATGTCAGTGGGTTTGCGTCTCAGTTTTTTAGCAAAATAAATTATGATTTCACCGTGTGTCTTTCTATAGACTCTCGCAAGAAAGAAGTCGGCACCACAACCCAAAGAAAAGCAAACGCTGCATCTGCCCAGCAGCCTTCTCTAGGAGGGGATCCCCACCAGCTAAAACCCCCTCCAATCCAGCAGCCACTTCATTAGTTTTCCTGTGTAGTATGCACAGATGGCACAAAGGTTGGGAAACTGTAATTGTTGGAATAAACTGACCAAATTCGCCTTTGACTGAACTTCTGAGCTTCCTTATTTTTCTTGTAGCTTATGGAATGTACCAATAAGAAATAGTTACATTGACCACCCATAAAATCCTGCTGTTTGCTTTCCATAAAACACCACTGTAGTATAGAGAATACTGAAAATACTGCGGTATTCTCTTTTATCAATTTCTTACAATCTGTAGAGTTTGAAGAATGTTCACTCTTACAGTAATTTTTCTATAGTATGTACCTATGCATGCAATGGTGGTATTGGTGTTACATTCATATACTACCGTGAATGATTCATTATCCTTATTTCCTTGGTTTTTTTGTAGTAATGGCAAACTGTATAATAACACTGATAACATAGCACTTGATCCCACTTCTGCTTACTTCAGTGTCCTCTAATTTTTGCACTTCGCTGAAAGTGTAAAAATACAATTCCTAAGCGTTCATTTAGCACATAGACAGCTAGCTAATAGTCTTTATATTTATCAATGTCACAAATTATGAATTTCATGTCATGTAGTTTTCTGTATAATAATTTTGCAAATTATATGATAATTGTTGAAAATTAAAAATAAGTCTGTGAAGGTGCTACTTGAAAGTGAGCAAGAGAGAAATCAGTTCCTCCTCCCTCATTAGCTGAAACCTAGTTTAATGTAGTCACATTACGAGTATTTTAGAAACTCACTTTTGTTTCGGTCATCCTGCACACCGTGAGCAAACCATTGCTTATGTCCCTTCAGTGAGGTGGTTTTCCAGTATGTTGCCCAAATCTCATTTCATTTGGACAGAGTTTTTTGAGTTGTGGATGGTGTATAATGTCTCTTTACTTATTTTTAAGGTCAGTGTGATGATCTTGAAAACTTGTTAGTATTGACATCATAAGATGTTCACTTGCATATCCCGTAATTGCTGTTAATTGCTTTTTTGCTCTAGCTAGTGGCAAAAATGTTCTCTGTGGAGGGGACTGATAAGAACATTGGCACAATGTTTATTAATTATAATTTTAATTGGTAATTATTCACTTTTTCACGTTATTTTTCATCCTGGTAACGTAGTGTTTACTTGAAACAAGACTTCAGCTTGATAGTTGTAGCCTATTTGTGTCTATTAGCCATGTCATCTTCAAAACTTTGGAGATGAGTATATATACTAGCGGGTTTTAATTAGTTGGTATGATTTTCATGAAAAGTCATTAAAGCTCAACTCTATACATAACTGTTGCCAACCACCTTATTTTTTTAAACAAGCAATTGGTAGTAAATCCTAGAATCCCTATTATAGATGGGATTTGCCTTCTATTGGATACACAGATGCTCCAAGTATTGTAGAAGAAAATAAAAAGCCACTGATTAATCGTTCACAAGATAGGACCTTGATCTTTTATGCTTTTATCTTATCTGAATACTAGTGAGTAAACCAAATCAGATTAAAGGAGGAATGTTTGTCTCTTATCCCTTAGACTTGGTGAAATCTGGGCTTATCTGCTGACTGTCAGCTATATTTGTGCTTCAAAACCCAAACATCTGTTTTCAGGCAGTGTTTTCTTTTTTTTTTATTAACCTTCACCACAGCCCAGCATCTGTGCAGTAATTCTGTATCAGAATTCTAAAGATTTTAAACATACGACATAGGACAGAGATCAATCTAATGGTAAGGTTGTGTGGGCACCTCTGAATATGAAGGGGAAAACCAGATAAAGCAAGAATGACTTAGTGTAAAATTCAGTTCTATTCCCTTTTATTTCCCTGCAGGCTCTTTCATTTCTAGTGGAAACTTGTCCTTCTGACACCTTCATGAGAAATTGTGGATGTATTATCATGGTACCATGGACGGTCCAACAATTTTTATTGGAAAACAGTGAGTCACAGTAATTCAGGTGAACACAAAAAGATAAACAGAGTCTTAGACTACAGTCTCCCATGGGGGCAAATACTAACAAACAGTAAAAACAAACTTAATTTTTGTGATTATGTAATATTTATTTCTGAAGGAGAAGACAAAGATGTCAAAAACCTAAACGAAAGTGGACAATGATGTTGTTTACCCGAATTAACTGGATTTGAAATACAGCCAGCATAGAAGCTGAATTAAAGTTTGTAAGTTTATCCTCTATGGCAGTAACACATAGAATAAATGCTTGCTTTGTTTAACTACTTATTATTTTGCTCAAAGATTTTAGCTTATCTTTCTGCAGGTTAATTATAAGCAATTATTAATAAATTTTTTTTCAAGGCATTTTTTTTTCAAGTTAGAAGAATGAACACATTTATGAGCTCTTCCTTCTTAGTATTTTAAAAATGTATTTTAAAAACCATCACGATATTATGCAAAACTAGCTGCTTTAATTGCTTGTAGTGTTCAGGATGCCCCTTGCATGTTTTCTACTGGTCACAATGCTGGTAAAATTAAGCTCAGTATTTTGCAGCTGTTGAAATAGTGTTTATAAATGGCTTCACAGTATGATGCCAGTATTTTCAGAGTGGGTTTCCAGTTCAGAGAAAACACAAGTACCTTTTCAAAACTTCAGATGTGTCACTGACTTTTGTAGTCAGATCCATATTCAGGCCACCAGTGTGAGTGGTCTGTACACTGAAATGTTAATCACAATAAACTCTCATGGATTTGGGTGTCAGACTTTGACTACTGAATGCTGGTCATAGTGATTAGCTATCTTTTTCATGAAAAGTTATAAACTCTAAATATTATTCCTGGGCATTCTATTTGTTATCTGAGTATATAGAAAAAAAAATAATCCACAAACTAAACTGAGCAAAATCTGAATTTTAAAGGTATTTAATTTAGCTGGGGAAAAAAACCCCACACCTCTTTAACTGGTATGTTGGGGGTTTTTTCATTGAATTGTGTATGCTAGACCAGAAAATCTCCAACTGATATACCTTGGTGACTCACGGCCATTTAACTTATTGAATGCTATTGGCCAGTTCCCTTGTTTCAAGGTATTAAATCAAAGTAAGACTGTGGGGCATTCATGTTCTTTTGAATTCTGCATAAGTAAACAAAAAAGACAAAAAGGCATTTTATACTATATACCTATATGGTGCTAACATGCAAAATGTTATCCATTTTGTTGATACATTTTGAAATAATAAAAATTTTATATATAAACCCCATACAGTCCTATTCTAGATTAAAGAGACTTTTACCCAGGTTTATTTGCTTGATAAGGTTTAGCAAGCAACCTGCAGATGTAATGAAATCCTTTTAACAGTATTAGTGTTGTTTCCCTGTCCATCGTTGGTAGCAGGACTTTGAAACACTTTTGGTGGGATCAGGGTGCTTTTCAGATGCTTAAGCATTACCTGTAAGTCAGTAAAAGACATCCCAAAATTCTTAACTGCTTTAAAGGATGCCCCATATCTCTCAAAATGCTTGAACAATGCAAGCAGAAATGGCTATTGTGATCACTGCAGCTCTAGGAAGTTTTATACTGAAATTTTCAAAATTGCCTAAGTACTTCATTTCTAATGAGCATCTTGTCATATAATGTACCTGAATGAAGGCAATATTTTAGTACAGTTTGACATGATTTGGTGAAGAGAGCAATTGCAACAAAGAATTTTAAGAAGTCTTTCTCTCCTAAGCCTCTCCTCTGCACCCAGAGCTCTGGGGATCACTCACTTGCTGTATTAGCAGATATTGTGTTTCTATTGCTCGTGCAGCTCCAGTCCAAACAAGCTGCCTCTGATTCCTATAGGGAAAGCAAACTTTCTTATTGCTTCATTTGGGGGATGCACATGCCAGTGTTGCCTCTGCTGCTGTCAGTGATGCTCTTTGGAAAAGGATTTATTTTGGTCATTTGTGCCAGTGGGCATGAAAACACTTCACTGTGAAGCAGCTGAGTCTAATCTCTACAAAAGATATGTGACTGCTTATCCAGCAGATACCAACACCTAGGTGCCAGATCCCCGCAGCTGTGGTCAAGACGGACTGAAGTGCTCCTTGTTGTGCCCAGTGTACCATACATCAGTGATTTCATTAGAGGGGGGTTACAGTAAAGGAAAAGAGACTAAAATACCTGCTTTTTTTTTTTTCTTTACATGCTGTGTAATTTTTATCTACTTGCTTTTCATTATTTTGCTCCCATTCTACTAAAACTGCGTGAGATAATGAGCGGTGTCACTCCACCCAGCACTTCAGTAATATTTTTGGTCCATGAATAGCAGAATAAACATATCATCTTGTACATGAGCTAGCACAGTTAGAACATGCAGCAACACGTGAAGCTTATGTGTGCAAGTCTTCGCTTGAATTCATTCGCAAAAAATAGTCAATATTATAATCTTGGCTTCTTTGTCTGGCAAAATTTCACCTCAGTGATAATGAGTGTCCATAAAATGACTCTTCAGTGTGATGCATCCTGGTGTATTAGCTAAAGAGCATAGCTATTCGATAGGATTAACTTAAAGGCACAATGAGTTCTTTACTTTTAAAATTCAGGCAGTGCATTTATTTTGAGTGGTATTAGAGTGGAGTTGTGTATTTTTCCTTTTCACGGCTGTTTAAATAAATATCTGGAGAAAAGTCAAACATTTGAATTGATATATGTGGGTGGAAGGTTTTTTGGAATGTTTTCACTTGTTTAGATCCTCAGTGTGGTTTTGAATGTAGTCCAATAATTTCTGTGGTGTTTAACTAGGGGTGCTTCTGGCAAACTAATACCCATCGCACACAGTACTTCAACCTTCAGGTAGCAGCAAATAGCAGTGTTTTATGGGTAATTTCTTACTTCTACCTGCTGTTATCAAAACGATCCCGTTCTTCAAAGCTGAAGTCACATCAGATGGTAATGTGTTCACACTCCATTATTTTGTCACCCTCAGTGACAAGTCACCCACTGGAATATGACAGCCATGCTGCAATGAAAGGAACCCCACACGGCATTTCTAACCACATGTGAAACTGCACAAAGGGTGACGTCTGCTGCCTGTAGGTGAGTACCCAGAGCAGTTCCCAAAAAACACAGCATGTTCGCCAAGCTGAAGCAGGTGACAGAGTAAGATTATTGCATAACTTTTGCTGCAGAGGAAGTCGTTTCTGACATTTTTATGCCATATGAGACCTGAAGTCCACAGAACCACTTGCACCGTTACGTTAATTCTTGTTATATAAGGTTAGAAGAGTATTAACCTGAAAGCGCTTTTTGCTGTCATTCCACATAGTAATAACCGCACATTGTTCCTGGAACTGGGGCAACATATGCGGAGAATTGAAGCCTATGCTACCTGTCTAAACCGGCAAGAGCAGAGCATCTCTCTGTAAAGGTGTCCAGTCAACAGGGCATGTGCATGTTGAAGGAGTTTGAGGAACAACAGATTTAATTACAGAGGTCCCAGTCAGAGTTACTATGGCAGCAAATGCATAGCTAAGTAGTCCATGGTTACCTGGGGAGAGGGTAGTGCTGCAGTCCTCTTACAGCGGTGGGATCAGAACAGCAGCTAATCTGTATGCTCAGGGAGTGGTACAGAAAACTGTAGCTCAAATACAAGCCTCATTTCACAGGTGCACAAAATTTTATTCCTTTTATTTAGGGGAAGCTGATGTTATTGAGGATGTAGATGAATGGTTTGACTACAAACGATTAATATTGACACCGTCTCTGGCAAATGCCTCTCATTCCCTTCATTGTCCTCTGCTCCTCCAAGCAAGCACACAGATGATTATTTTTTTCAGCAACAATTATATGGATTGCAAATTGAAGTCAAACCTCTGAAAGGTTTGGCGGTAGCAAAAACTGACTTCAGACTGTTCAGCGGAAGTACAATGAAGCAATATCCAAAACCAGCCTATGTATTGGCTAATCTGTGGTATATCTGCTTTTTTAATGTCTCTTCAGAATAATGGCATTATTTATAAAATGAAAGATTTGACCTCCAATGCCATGAAACTTTGAGCCACTGTATAAAAAAGATAAAGTGATTAAAAAAATGGAAATTTTAAGAGAAGTTATGAAAGGAGAAGTTTTTACATTTTAATATGAAAAACATACAGCAGACATTTTATTCTGCTGAATATTGTCTACAGTAACTTTCATTACTGCTATCCAGCATCCAATTTGTCATCTCTAATCAGGCATCTTTTTATTTTATATTTTTTGCATGCTCAATAACCTTTCAAATTACTCTCACTAGCTGAAGAATGTCATGCCCTTTAAGACACTTTTCTTATGTGGAGAAGAACAACTTCTCAAGCAAGTTTTCCAAAATTGTGAAAGCCTCCTGATAGCAGTAATTTTAAAGAATGACAGTATAGGTGGAATATTCCCGTCTTTTTTCATTTCTTTTTAGCCATGTGTTACATAATGTCTTTTTATTATATTCGAATCTTTCATTTTTGAAACTAACTGCACATGAAATCCTAGGCTTCTCAAGCTACTTTTACCATTTGGACTCAAAGTGAAGCAATTTTTCCTGCATCATTTCTCCTTTGTTATCTTGTCTTTCCATCAGATTCTCCATTAGCTCAATTATAGGACTGCCACAATTTTTACTGCTACTATTAGGTATGGACTATTAAATCATTTACTATTCTCCAAAACATATTTGTGTATAAAGGTCTAATTTTGAAAGGTTGAAAACTCATCTCAGCATTATCACACTGGTAATCAACGAAGTAATTGTACAAAATAATCCAGAATAAGATGCACAGTAATTCAGCTTTAGGGATGCAATCTATTTGCAGTTATAAAAGATAATATTTGTTTATATGGTTCCTGTTTCTTCCTGTGATTACCTTGAGATTTTTCAGTGTGGAAATAAAGAGAACTCATAGCATAATATGAGATACTGTCGTAAAATTCACATCATATTGGCCATCAGGTAATTTAATTGATATGTTTTAATAAATTGCATCTTGGCCAAATGATGAGTATTTGAGCTGTGCACCAGTGTGTTTGATGCAGTCTGTCACGCAGTCTCCAAGGTAGTAACAAATAAATAACTGCTGCAAATGTAATCCCTAAGTAGAGTGAACTGGACCCAGTGCAGATTCAGTAGACCACTCGTCTCTCCTTGCCACAGCACTCTTGCAGATGTCTGCAAGGAATCAATGGAGATTTGAATTTCCTCAGCTTTACCTTTTCTCTCCCATCTGTTGCAATGCAGAATATTCCTAGTCATAGTGTTTACTGCTAACATCCATCAGGTGTTGCATGCTTTGCAAAGGGCTTTGAGTACACAACGGGCTATGTCATTATCACACGACTATTAATTGCTCTGTTGTGGTACAAATACAGCACTATTGACTTTTTTGCTCTTCCAATGAAGACATGAAGTGGGTGGAATTAACTGTTTGTAAGCAGAAAAGCTCCCAATGAGGTAAAAAATTCTTAAAGAACTGAGAAGTTATGAAATATGTTTGAGTTAAACTGATGCACAGGAAGAGTGATTCCAGTTATACTCTGCAAGTGAAGTATATTAAATTTGTACCTTAGCAAGCTTGCACAGTGTATGAATCATTGTAAAATCAGGTATAATGTGGTTGTGGATTTGCATGATTTAGGCAATATTCATTGTAAACAGTATGTATGATTCTTTCATGAATTTGCTTATTTGATTCTTTTTCAGTTCACAAGCCTCCAGAAGAACATAGCCAAGTGGTAATCTGATGCTCAGATTTCATTCATGCACTTCAGGTGAAAAAATGCTTACCCTGCACTGGCATATTCCTGTCTGCTTCAAGAGCAGCAAAGAGCAGAAGTATTGCAGTTCAGCAGCTAATACCTTGTAACACTATGAAAATTAAAGAACTGACTTTATTGGAATATAAACATTGCCCATAATATAGGGTAAGATATAATGTATTGCATTATACTAAACTGTTAAGTATAATTCAAGGTAATGTATCTTTAGCTGTAAGAGGTTGTTTAGACTTGTTATATCATAACAAATAAAACAAAGGAGCTCTGTCAACCAGTGTATATTGGCTTAATGGCTTGTATAAGTTCTACTTAAATCATCAAGTAAAGTAAAAGACTAGCTATTATGGCTTTTATACATGGGGAAGAAAACATTTCTTCTTTAATCTATATCTTTGCAGAGCAGTGTGCCCCAACTGCTCAAATGCACACTGTTTCAGAAATAATTGGGCCCTAAATCTACAAGATACTTCTGGCTTGAAATTGTATCATTTTTAAGTTAGATAAATGTTGTTTCTTCAAAGACGTTCTTCTACTTCAGTTGTAGAATTAGACACTTTGCAGTTTTGTTCTTGTGTTTATAAAAGGCACAGTCAATTTTTTCATATGTAAAGACAGTAAAACGTCGACAAATTCTGCTCTTGGATGTCTACATATTTTTACTTTCTGTTGGTGAAAATAGTGTGGAAAGGGTATAAATGTCATGAGAGTCTGTAGGAAATACACTGAAGTCATTTAGGCTCTTTGTTCAGTGAGACTAGTTTATTCTATTTTACAAGAAACAAGTTGACTATGGGAGACATAGGCATAAGGGTCAGTCAAAAATGGATGATCAGAAATAGCTGCTCGGATGTTAATGTACTTGGGGGGGTTAAAACACAAATGTAGTGTCACTGCTTATAAACCTGCAGGTGTTTCAGCCTTGTATTGCATAATCTTGAATCCATACTTCAAGGATGAAATTCTGTCCTTTGTGCCATTGATTTCCATGGGCTTGTAGTTTCTCCAAAGACGAATAATGTTGGACCAAAACGGTGACGTTAAGCAGTAAAGTGTCATCACTAAGAGGGTTTGCTCATAAAGGTCAAATAAGAATATGTCACCTATCTTTGATTAATAGTCCATGGTGTTAGTAGATATTGATTACATTTAAGAGCCTGTGGGTAAGAGGCAATTTAAATTACCTTCAAGCAACCCTACAAAAAATAAGAAATAAGGTGCATTTGAAAGTAGATACTAACAGGTGCCCTTGCTGTGAATCTAGTTTGAGGAAGGGGAGCTAGTTAGAAGAGATTTACCCATTTTGTAGAAACTGATTGTAAGCACTGGTGGAGGCACCATGAAGACAATAGTTGCCCACCATCTGCTCTACTCTGCCCGTGGTATCAATTACAGCAGTGTGACTATCCAGCATTTTTCCATTTCAGCACCCAAACTCAAATCAGAGTGTGGGCCTCAGCTTTCGACATCTGAATGAAAAAATACTCTTGCTTCAAGTACTGTAGGAAAAACCAGAATACCCACACCACCCTACCAAATGCTTTCTTAAAGTCTTTTAGGCAATTTACCACTTATTTATGTTTTATTTATGGTAATAGGAATTTATCGTTCTGGAGTTGATGTACAATAATGATCTGCACTCATCAGTTTTTGTGTTACTCATTTAACTGTATCAGTCTCAAATTTAGGGGTTTCTTTCTATAAGGTTTGCAGATGTTTAGCAAATATTGTATAGCATAATTGAGTAGGGAGACCTTAGGTCTTTGTTTACAGAAGGCAAAGCTGTGCTGTTAAAACAGTGGTGAAATATTGCCTCCCCATTCCAGCAATCTCTACTTGCAATTCCATTCTAGTAAGTATATAACTCAAAGGAAAAGCTATTTTTGTCCAGATTGCATAGTGGGAAAGTCTTATGCACTTTTAACACTTACTTTTATTTGCAGAGAGTCATCTAAAATCTTCTGCTGTTCTGTCAATATAGAGATATCTGCTGTTTCTAAATAGTTGTATACAGCATGCTAAGCTTACAATTGTCTTTTAATGAAGGTATGCATTTTTCAACGTTTGTTTCCATTAAGAATCAAACATAGTCTGTGTAATTGCAACTTTTGAAAGCAAACTCTCGCAGTCTTTCTGTTTTATAACCTCATGGTATTTCACAACTACAGTGCTGATGTATTAGGCATCACTGTTTGGAAGTTGTTAAAAAAATAAACAAACCTGCATGGGGATGAAATATGGGGTTGCCTGAATGGAAAGAGCAGTATGAGAGTGAGCAGGCCATCCGTGGGCACACGCAGGTCATCTGAAACTCCCTAGACATGTCACATTCATATACATATCCCACTTCTCATATACGCATGTTATATTATGGTAGCACTGTTTTTGACTATTAAGCATATTGAAATGGAGCTTTCGTGGCAGTAATGCCGTCTTTGTGGTCATAATCAGCTTATTTAATTAGCTTGAGTCCTCCCACCCGAAAACAATTCACATGAGCAGAAGTAGTAGGATTTTGTGCTTTTCTGAGTGTAGAACTTAGCCTTGCTGGTAAAATTTGTTATGTTATTTTAAAGATTACTTCTGCTGTTTTGGAGATATGACTACTTGTACGTAGATGCCACTTCTCTGATATGTCAAGATAGTATTTGAGAAAGGAAATCACACTTTGCATCTTACTTCAATAATAAATTTTATGTCTCATTTAGAGTTCCTCCATGGCCAAAATTGTGCCCTGTAAATTGATTTTACAGCAGTAAGTTTAGTGCAAAGAACACTATGAAAGCTTCTCAGTGCTACGTAGTTTATTCTTTCACAGTAACAGTTGAGTTCCTATTCAGTTTTGTCAAATACATCAAGCAGTGATTGTCCACACACAGAAAGTCCTCTAATAAAATTTAGGCAGCAGCTGGATACATTTGGGGGGTTTACTTGTTTAATAAATGAAATACAAATGTGTTCACATACAAGCTAAACAAAGGGATGTATATACAAGTTGTCCCCAGTGCAGCTCAGTATTATTTTTTAAAATGAACAATAGGGTATTGGATTGAAAACTAGCAGCATTTGGAAAGTATTCATATTAGTTACACCCCCCCAAAAATGGCAGACAGTTTGAAAGCACAGCTACATTCTTATACCTTCATAAAAAGTACAAACTCATGAATTATTTTTTGTGTTATCTCTTTTAAATATTTCGTGGATCCAGCTGAGAAAGACAGTGATTCACAGTGATAATATGATAAGACATTGAATTTCTATTCATTACTAAAACTGTTTTGTGTATTGTCTCATGAATTAAGCATTTTTACTTAGATTCTGATTATTTTTCCACCTTTCAGTACTAATGTACCATCAAATCATTCTCTCTCAAAAAAACGCAAGACTGATAAACATTTAACATCAAGAAGGTGTATTTATTTATTTATGCTTTTTTTGAGCATAGAGATATTAAGAGTACTGACAAATTTCATGTTTCATTGACAAGTTACTTTGAATTTCAGAATATATAAGTATTTAAAACAACAATTTACTCCAAGGTGTTTTGGCATGCCAAAGAAAAATGAATCGTGCGTAAGTATTAATAGTGTTTCTGATCTGTCAGTTCTTCTTTATCTGTTGCTCCAGTGGTTTAAGTTGGAATAGATTGGATTTGTTTTAATTTTTAAGTATTTTCTTTGAAGTAATTAATCACATCCACATGTACCAATACCTATTCACATGCTGTGATCAAAGGTGATACCCTGAGCAACCTGATCTAGTTGAAGATGTCACTGCTCGTTGCAGGGGGGTGACTAGATGATGTTTGGAGGTCCCTTCCAACCCAAACTATTCTATGATTCTATAACACACCTCATAATAAAATCTTGCAGTGATATTTACCTAAGGATACCTTAATAGAGAATGGTAGATTTTCTTTTTCAGATCCATTAACAGAAAAGTCTGCAAACGTGCTACACAGTTTTAATATAGGTCCTCAATCAGCACTGTCTTCCCATGCCATAATTCTGCCTGATGTATTTCATGATCAGGAGATGACGGTGATGATTTTCTAATCAAATACAGTTTGTTCATTAAATACTATCCCGTAATCACACTGAAAAAATATGTGTAAATGTCAACAAAATTATGAATTCTTTGATTAATAGAAATAGATGAATTCCACTGGGAAGACTTGAAAATCAGGCTTTTTTTTTTCTTTTTTGCATGTAAGCCACTTAAGACAATAATTCAGAAGTTTCTCACAAAAGATCACTCCACTTAACAAGCTGCTGAATGAGCCAAAAGAATAGCATAGATTATACTGAAGGATAATTAGACATTTCACACAAGAAAATTAATACTGAAAAGCATAGAATAAGGCAGCACATGGCAAGGCAACTGGAATTTTATTGAGTCACTTAATAGAGCTGGATAGCCATTTCCGGGTGTCTTAGGTTGCAGAATTTTGCAATATGCCAGAAGTTTTATTGATTCACCATCCACTGTTGTAGGTATTTAACTTCAGGAATTTGTTATTATTAACGTAAAATGTGAATTTTCTTCTGACAGTGAGTGGTGATTGATTGCCTCTGTTTCATGGTGATGTTGTCTAAATATGACTATAGCAAATCTTATTTGGGAAGCTTGCTCATTTACCTTATATGCTTTGGCAATGTGGGACAATCTGTGCAGAGGAAAGGCACATCAAGTGGCACAAGCAAGAGGGCAATGAAATGTGAAATGATTGGATATTAAATATAAGAATTTGGATAGCTCTTGTCCAGGATGGCAGGTCAACTCAATATTTCAACTCTTCACTTACACTGTGGGTAATTAATAATAGAAAATAACAGGAAACATTCTGGGGCATTCACAGTGGGGAAAAATACTGAGTTCAAAAGAATTCTGGATTTTCCTTTTATTAATTATACCGCCTCTCCATCCACCCCCTAGTCAAAGTTACTGTACAAAACTATCTTTTTTTTTTTTCCATCTGTGCAGTGTTCATGCTTCGGGCTCAGTTCCTCCAAAGGAAGCAAAGGATTATTGCACAAGATTAGCAACCTTGCCTAGTAATGATTATTTATATTGCATGTGGTCACAGATGATGTTTAATGGCAACTATGTTAAAAGCCACTTTTGAGTCCAATCTTAAAGTAGAAAGGTTCATAGTTCATAGAGGAAACAATTCTGATTTGGTCTCCACAGATGAAGGCCCCCAGTTCTCAGGAAGTGCCAGGGGGCTTTGGGGAGATGCTGGTGTAGAAGTGGGAGCTGTTTCAGCCGCCTCTTGTCCATATTTCGGGTATATTTTAAAAGGAATCCTCGTGATACTAAGAAAGTAGAATTAGCTGATGGTAAAGAAATATTTTGCATCTCACAGCACAAACACAAAGATTCAATTCCTAAGTAACAATCACAAACTTCTAAACCTGCAAAGCTGATATGAATATGAAGGATGGGAGATTAAACTTCAGCCAGAGTAGGTTTTTTTCTTGTTATTTGTCTTAGCAGGGCATTTGCTATGAATTCTGCTTAAAGAAAGCAGTTTTGGGAGAAGAGGTATCCCATCTGCAGACAGGTGCTGCTATATCAATTAGCCAAATGTGTAGAGAAGTATACTTAACAGTGTATTTATGATGGGAATTTGTTGAATTTAGTTTGTCTCTAGACATATTATAATACTCCAGTAAGTGTAAATTATCACATTAGGATTGTGGAAGACCCATCACTATCCATTTCCAAACTTGCTTCCAAAAGTGTTTATTTCTTTGCTGTTTTATACTACTCCTTGAATGGTGTAGAATTTTCGTAGTTTCTGAATTCTAATTTTGTCTCCTTCTGATGTCACCTTCTGAAAAAAAGTTTTTCTATTTATGTTAAGCACAAGGTTAACAGTAGCTTTGATGTGTGTGTGTGTGTATTCTAAGTCATCTTGTATGAAGATGGTCTGCCAGCAATGTTTAAGGATGACGGTGTTTCATTACAAGGCCTTTGAAGTAGCAGAGGTACCACGAATGACTCTTACTGAAAATTTTCCTTGATTATTATTTTTACTGCCAGACTTTTAAACCATACAATATCAGCTTTCTTTCGACTTTGCTTCTTAGTTCCTTTTATGGTAAAGCTTAATACAGTGAACATATGGAGCAGCTGAAAGGCTGCCAAATGTTTAAATGACAAGGTTATAAATATAGAGACAGCATGGGTTTGTCTTCCCCCTTAATGTATAGTCCTGTTGGTTTGAGCCAAAGCAGACAATAAATCAGAACCTGTAACTTGTTTTGCCACTAACTTTATAGATTTATAATGTGTAGAAGGTACCTTAGTCTAGTAGAAAGAAATAGTTGCACGGAGTTTATGTAACTCTGAGGGAATGCTAAGCTAACTTCCAGGGAGGACACCTATGATATTAAAAGAAAAAAATTAGCCTTTGAGTTTTGTTTTACAAAATGTTCCTAAAAACCTCAGAGGCTAGGGACGTCCCTTCTTCCTCCTGCTTTGGTCCTCAGCCGCAAGCTATCCTCATTCACTGACCTGCTTCTTTGGTTGGAGAGGAACTGCCTTCTGCTTTGCCTTTTTTTCTGCGAAAAAGATGCTCTGTGTGCCTGAAAATAGAGGATTCATCACTGTGCCTTGTAGTTTCTTCTAAGCAGCCAATCCCTCCTTGCTATAGTCTGGTGTTCTCTTGCAGCTATTGTTATTTTCCTGTAGCACATGAGGAGACATGACTAGTACCTGTTAAGCTGCTTGGACACTCAAGCATTTTGTTTTGGTAGGGATTAAATTGCTGTTGGTGTGAGTGTTAGAGAAAGCAGGGCGGTGCCAAGTACCTTGCATGTGAAGGGAAAGGGATACTTCTTATGAAAGCTGTTTTTCTTTTGCAGTAATCTCAGTAGGAGATATTTAAAACCTTGAAAGCAAAAGCTTCTGCATACTAAGATCCTGTATACGTCATCTGCACCTTTGCTTTAAGGCACTATGTTACTTTTTGTTATCCAGATTTTGTGTTATGTTTAATAAGAAACTTGTGAACGTAAAGCTCTTGTATTTCATCAGCAGGATGCATTAGAACTATATAAAGTTTTGTGTTTCTGTTTTCTACCAGAAGCAAATGCTTTTTCTCAGCCATCCACTACTAGAAGAGAGCTACCCTACACCAGAAATATAGCTGTGACGGAATCAGCACTCCTAAAAATAATAATTTGGATTATTTGCAAACAGATGGCTAGAAACACAAACACTTTATCTTACAATCATCACTTATCCCTTTGGCTGCCAATACTCCACTGCACATGTCTTTGTTGCTATATGCTAATAATATCAATTGAAAGGACTTGGAATGTCAGCCCCTACCTGCTGCACTCAGCAAGTGAAGTGCCAGCTGGGCTATTCGGGGAAAAAAGAATAGCTTTGCGGTTAAACCATTTGGTTTGGGCTCTAGAGACCTGTGTTCAAACCATGGTTCTGCCATAGATTTCCTGTGTGACCTTGAACAAATAACACTTTCATAATCTCAGCTGCCCATCTGTTAACATAGGAACGGTAATTCTGATGGTAACGAATTTTGCCTTGTAACAGTTCTTAAGGTTGTAGACCCTTCATCAGAGGTGTAGCTCAAACCGTAGGCCTGAAGGCAGACTCCATGTGAGAACTGGTAGTGGAGGACAAGGTGGTTTCCCTAGCGTGGTCCTCTCGGTTATGCTGATTGCTAAGTAGGGACAGGAATATAGTAACCTTAAGGCTGAGCTCATTTTCCCGAAGTCCAAATGCGGGCGTCTCTGTTCTGTCTCTTGACATAGTCATTGTACTGCTGCTTCCCTCTGGAGACCCAGTATTACTTGTTCTTCAGTAAGTTCATCCCAGCTCAGGCTTTGGGATTTCTCTTGCAAAGAGTGCTGTTATCTTCACTCTTTCCTCTGGCCTTTCCTCGCTTTCCGGGTGTTTGTGGGGATTGCCTATTTCCATAGCTGCAGCTGTTTACATCACAAAATGAACTTTTTTTAGCTGTTTAATGCATCTGAGTACTTTTGGGTGATTGGCAACCTTTGTTACTACAGCTGCTGCTTCATGGGCTCAGGAGGACCGTGGGGGACGGAGCAAAGGACACCAGGAATCGTTGCTAATAAGTGAATATTCTATACAGAAACAGCAAAACACAGTCTGTAAGAGGTTAACCACACTGGTGATTCACACACCCACTTGTTAATTTGTCTGAATTGAACAGTCACTGGCCAGATGTCCTCTTTGGTGTGAGACACAGGCTTTTTACTGATGGTCCTCCCCCTCTTCCCAACAGGAGTACTGTCTTGTGTAATTTTAGTACTGTGCTGCCTATGTGTTAACTGTCGATATCTTCTGCATGCATGTGGCTAGTGCATTGTCCGCTTATCAGGCTATGTATAACTGGCAAGACACAATGAAACCATCCTAGTTTCAAGTCACCTCTTGCCAGTTTCCTATGAAAGGTTTTCATTATAGACATTCTTTTTGTTTTCTAAGGAGGGTTTTGGCAGCATTACAGCATTTTTGGCTGTGCTTATCCATGAGGTGTCACCATGAAGGCATGGATCTGGCAGCCAAGAGCAGGAGGAAGATGGTCATTATGCCCCTTACCCAAGATTTCCTTAAAATTGAGTCATGTTAGAGAGGTACAAGAAATGGAGGTGGACAGTGCAGTGATTCTGGGCATGTTCTGGTTTTCAGAGGCAGCCCACAGATGAAATCACAGCTTGTAGAGATGTTCAAGGTGATTATGTGACACCCTCTATTGAAGTATATTGTATGGAGCACCGAGACTTTCTCATTGTCTCTAAATATACTTTGGGGTGCTTGGATGCTGTACTACCATTTTATCTTCCTTTTCTGTATGTAAGTGAATAAAGAACTGTTCTGAGCTAAGTGTTTGCCTGCTGGATTTTAAATAGACTGAAGTTCAATTGGGTTTTGGTTCACAAGTCAGTTAGCACTTCAGGGGGAAACTGTCTGCATATGTTTGCATCTCTTGAGTTTTGCTTAGAGTTTCAGATTCAAACAAAATTGAAAGCTCAAAGGAGAACCCAGCTTGAACTGCCAGCATAGTCTGACTTGGGGTTGGAACTATGCAAAATCTCTATATTTAGTTTGGTTTCAAGTAGCTGCCATAAATCCTTATGCAGATCCCAGGAGGTGCTTTAAAGTTCACTCAGTACTTACCCCAAGTTCCCTTGAAATATTTGGTAATTTCAAAGTTTTCTATATTGTCTGCCAAAACTTTAGATTTATAAGAAATCCTGATATAAGCATCTCTCTCTCTCCCTCTCCTCCCTGCCCCTCGCCCCCTGCCACCCCCCAAATCATTCCACTCAAGCAATACAGAAAGAGCTAAGAGTGTGAGTTGTAGCTTTCTTTTAAAGACAGATGTGGAGTGAAACCCTGAGAGACTACTGCCCCAGTTCCTCCTCCCACTCCTACACCAATTCTCATCAATTTCAACAATATTTTCTTAAGTAATAACTGGCTCTGACCTCTGCACGTAGTCCTTTGGAAGCTTTTGTCTGGCTCTCTTTACAGAAAAGTATCACAAAATAGACTGTGATGTGAATAACTATGGAATGTTTTTCTTGAGCTGGGCTTACCACATACAGAGCTATAGCAAGGCACATACATTACTAAAAATAATAGCCTAAAACTATTCCAGTGTCATTTGTTCATTATTAAGTCTATTACCTCTGAAATGAGGCTGCAGTACTCAGCCTTTCTTGTTCTGCACAAAGCAGTTTATTAATGGTCCCTTTGTTTAAGAGGAATGACACAGGGAGCCGAGCGGAAGACTTGAAGCTGCTCAGCAGCTATGAAGCAGCTACTAGGTACTGTTTAATGTCTTAAATGACTCCATGCCCATAAATCAGCCAGCTGTAAATTATATTTAATGCTGAAAAATAACCACCAACCAAACAGATCTTTAACCTGTAAATGTTAATTCTGTTTGTTAATACTTAGTGGCTCCAGCAGTGCTCTGAGGCTACACAAGTTATTATTCATTTTGACTCGACTCCAGCCTTTGCAGAAAAGCCTCTCTGAGCTCTTCCTAAAAATGGGAGCCACCGCAAGGCACCCACCGTCGAGCAGAAGCACCGTGGGAATGATACGGTCAAAAATTCAGTTCCTACCTCCACTGCCCAAGACACCGTACCACAGAAGTCCTGGAAGATGTGTGAATGGGGCAGTTCATATCCTAGAAGAAATATTAGATGGAAGCTGAATTAGAGCTGACTCTCTGCTTGAGCTGCTCACGGTGGGATGACTTTGCAGATGTTCGGCCCCAGGATGCAGCAGCTACAGAGCGTTTCGAGCCAGCTCAGATGACTGTGCTGCACCACGGTGTGCACGATCATCCTGCCTGCGACGCTGAGCACGGCCAGGGCTGAGCACCGGTGGGAAGGGCTTGAGAGGGCCACGCTTGCACTTGTGGGTGCCCTGAAGTGGAAAGTAGGATACAATGTCAGGCTGAAAGGATAAGGTTTATTCCCTTCCTTTCCTGTGTCATTTAACATCAGTTCTATGTCCCTCCCCTTCTCCTGTGCACTGTTAATCTCGCAATCTGCACAGCTACAAAACTCCAACATCGTCTTTATTTTTGGCTTTGTGGGGAGGGGGTTAATTTTCCTTTATATCAAGAACATGATTTCACTCACTCTAGGGTGGATGTAGGAGAGGACTCTCAATTGCAGGATGGAGATGAGGGCAAGGAGGAGCAGAATACCCCTGTCAGGGAGTCCTTCCTCACCGTCGGCTGCACTTAATGTGCGACCAGATCCTGTTCTGCTTTGGTGATGCACAAATTGTTCTGTGAGTCAAATCCTATCCAGCTGATGCTCATTTAAATGCTTCATTTCTGTTTCAGTCAGTGAGAGTGGACGATTCAAAAACTTCAAGCACATATCATTAGGTGTCTATTTACCTTTAAAAGTCTACTACTGAAATCCTTAATCTATATTGTGCAGACTACTTTCCGCTTCCAACTTTGTCTATTGAAATCACTCTCTCCTTGAGTAAAACTAATTCTTGCTATGAATCCTGGCTTGCTTTGTTCTTTCTAGGCAATATAAAAATCAAAGCGTTTCTAATGTAAAATAATTTTGTACATCACTAATCCAGCTGGACATTAAATCTATTTTGCATGCTATTTTATTTTATTATTGTGTCCATGCATTTCACTAAGTATAAATGTTTGGAAATGAAGTTAGTTAAAAGATGGTAAAGATCTGTTGGAACAGGTAGTGAACTTTGTAATTAAATATTTTATCCACATTTGAAAAACTTTAAGAACAGTAGCTAATTCTGCATGTGTGTGTGCATGCGCATGCATGTGCACACTTTGTTCTTATGTTGGTAAAGTACCACTGTCTTGGAGAAATGGTCTTTTTCCGATTTCTTCACTGATGATTAGCAACGGGTCCAAGCTATGAAGCTGAGGTTTGTCCCTTGTTTAGCTGTAAACTGTATTATCTATATACCCTCTAATTCAGTCTGATTTTATTTGTGACAAAAATTGACACTATATATTAACTGAGGCATTTAAATTCTGAAAGTTGAAATATTTTCATTTAAAAAAATTATCAGTACAGTTACATATCATTACGTAAGATAAAACGATGTTGAAATAAATATTGGCCTTGATCTAAGCTGCTGTCCAACAACAAGAAAAATGCATTTGTATTTCTCTTTTCTAAGTATGGCTGTTCAAAAAAATAACACAGCAGAATGAATAATACAGAAACTGGGTAGACAATAAAATGTAAGTGGGAAACAAATGTTAACATTCTACTTATCAAGCTCTTACAAGCAGAAGAGAGCATGTAGAATGGTAATTAACACCCACTCATCACATTCTTCTAGAAGATTAAAGAACAGGTCCTAGCCTCAGTACTTACCTTTGCAAATATAATCTCATCAATTAATCTAATTCAGAAGAGAATGAGGTTTTTATTTTAGCTCACTTAGCCCGGTTTTTTTCTCATTAGACTGTTTTTCTCATTTACCACACAAGAATCCATATCTCACTTAGAGGTGAAAATTCCTTGACCTTTAAATGCACTCAGTTAAGTCTTTACAAAAATAGATGAGATATCACAGATGTAGGAATTATGAGAACAGGGTTTATGACGTATGATAAAGCTGAATTTTAGCTCCTGCAGAAATGTGTTGGTTGCATATAAAAATCTAACCATGGAAGCAGAGCTTTCCATTTTTGGCCCAGGGTGCCACATTTCTACATTGCTAACAGTGCTAGCATAGATCAATAGCTGTTTTCATTAAGACACGACAACTCGATCTCCTTTTTCTTATGGAAATACCATGCAACATTATTTTTAATTCAAATCACTAAAAATATATATTTAGTTAGTTTTTCAAAATGCATAAGTTACCTAATGGCTGCCTAATTTATTAAAAAATTACTTGCACAGCCAGCAGACAAATATAGATAAAAGTTTTGTCCATGTATATATAAAAAGAGGATGTATGTGTTTTAGACTTTAAGAATATAAAAATTTATCCTAAAGAAGAGCCCTTGCTAGTTTTAAAATCTTTTTTATTTTTGTTTTCCAAGCATATTTCTTTAACAGACTTCAGGTTTGGTGATTTCTGCTATGCTCTGAGACTTTATAATATAACTGGTTTTATTAGCTGGGGAATCACATTCCTTTAATCTACAGTTCATTTACATCCGGCAGCATCTATCCCTGCAAGCAGTCATGAACCTTTTCTTGGTGGTATCATGCAAATACTTCCATGCACTCTCTTGCTAAGACTTTAGCAGATGCAGATATTGTGGTTTCATTTTTTAATAATTTATTAATGGAGCTGAAATATGCCTTCCATGTGAGTCTGATAGTGAAAACACCTCAGTAAATCTACTTTGAACTGGAATTGCTGGTTCTTGGCCGGGAGGTATTAGTTGAGCACTGGTAGAAGCAGATGTAACAAGGCAATGAAGGTGATCATTAATGATATTATATACGTTTGCTGGAGCAAAAATGAAAATTTCAATTTGCACACCATTAGGAGTCTGAAGAAGTATAAAAATGCATTTTGCAATCTTCACTCAGATAAATGATTGCTGCTCTCAAGCCCTGGAATAGTTTTAACAAACGATTACTGGCTAGATTCCACTGTTGGACCGTAGCTTCAGAAAAACTGTAGTATTTAAATACATAAACACAGATTGTTAATGAAACCTTTCTCTATATCCCTTCCACGGTTCCTGGTAGAAAACATTTAGTCGAATATGACTGGAAAATTGAACTGATACCAAGGTTCTCTAATCTCTCTTCGGATGAATTTATAGATGTGCTCATGTTGATTTATTATTGAAATTTCTTTTCGTAAAAGCAATGGTATCATGGAGCTAGAATGACACATGATATGTAGTCCAAGGCAAATTAAAGTACTTAAACACAGTAGTTATCGTCTGATTATAACTAAGTACATTAGACAGCTCAGTATCCTTGCAAACACTTAATATATTAAGATGATCAGTCATCAGCACATTGCTCTTCATCTTGCTGCTATTATGAATCACTTTTATAAGAAAATGAGCTCTTGATTTCTATCTAGGTAGGGAGAGTTAAAAAAAAAAACCAAAACCAAAAGGAATTGTCAGTGCAGTTATACCAAGACACCTATTGCTTGATTCCTTCACTGAATTGGTGGTTAAGGCAATAACGTGGAATAACGAGGCATTAATGTGACCTTTGTGAATTTGAGTGTGAAACACAGATACCTGTAAAAAATAGTAGGGAAATACGGACTCTCCGGTTTGAAAATTACATAATTGCCAGCTGCACACACAAAAATATTTTTCTTTCCCGTCAGGAAGAATGAAAATCTTGTTCATGATCAAAGGGTAAGACAACAGGATGTACCCTTCCTTAAAAGAGTAAAATCACCTGCCATGTTTCCATAGGCATTGTAACTCCATTCCACGCAAGCGTCTGGTACCAAAAGACTGTAGAGAAACTTCCTAGAAACATGCCAGCTCCTGTGCCTTCCAATACCATCCATGAAACACTGCTATCGTTATTTGGTTTCCAAATGTATGAATCCCAGAAAACAGCAAAGAGAAAATGTTATAATGACACACACCTTCAGAAACTTCAGAAGCTGTAGGTTGAACTGATCTGATGCCACTCAGATAGGTTTTATACTTACTGAACTTTTCAAAAGACAGGAGAGTAGACTAGGAACTTCTAATTTGTTGCTGAAATTTCAAGGCTCATACCATTCATTGCAATAAAGTTGTATATGCTCTAGAATAAAAGAAAAGATTGAGTCATCAGGGTTACTTTCTTTTCTCCACGGCTTCATTTTTAGCAGCTGAAGGACAGACCTACTTCTTAGTCTACATTTATCTGAGGAACAGCACAGCCATCATAAATGTTTAAAATAATGTTATAATGAATTGGAAAATTAGGAATGGCGGAAGAGAGGGCATAAAATTGAACTTGGAGTCTGAAAAGAGTACTTAACATTAAGAACAGTATAGTATTGCAGATACCTTGGAAGCAACAAATGAAGAAAATGTCATTCAGCATATAAACAACCCTTTCAGATTTATATTCTGGAATGACAATTCTAAGGAAGAAACAAGACTCCACCTCTCAGAAAATACAAATTAGAGGTGGAACAAGTACAGACAGTGGCCGACCAATACATGTTATATATTACACATATTATCTGTAGTACTTGCCTGAAAATTAGCGTGTATTGGAAACCACTAACTGTGTAAACTGTGATGAGCTCTGAATGACACATTCCTTTCGGCCTGTTCTGAACTCAGAGCTGAAAGCTGAGTCATGGCTGCATCTCAGCATATAGCATATGTGTGGTTTAAATGAATGTACTCTTTGTCGAGATCATTATTATCTCCCCTGTTTTCTCAGGGGTTAAGTACAGGCTAAGGGCACGGGAAGAAGAAGTTTTCTGTTCTTCCACAGCACATTTTTACAGCATCACAGTAATTGACTGGGCTGCATTCAAGGTTGCTAAAGTGGCACAATTATCACAACACATACAGCATGCCTGATATGCCAAATGGGCAAAACACTTGAAGCAACAGAAGAATTCCAATTTTATAAAAACTTTCCTTCCCTTTCCTTATTGATAGTTCAGCACAGATAAACCTAACTGATACTACACTTTGATATTGCAAAAATATACATTGCCTTCTTTCGGCTTCTGAGAAAAGGCTCAATAACAGAGCCATCAGAAAAACTCAAAAAGTAAGTCAGGTTTGCAAGACACAAGAGTATGTTTACAAACCTGTTATCAATAATTTAAACTTCACTTGTCAGAACAGAAGATGGATGTATATGCTGGTGTGCATTTTCCTTATGAATTGCATTTGCTAATCCACTACGAGTCTGCCAAACAGATTTTAAAGGTATTTCCACTTCTGAAGGAAAGTTTCCTCAAACTTTTAAGGTTGAAAGATCTTTGGAAATTGTGAATTTGTCAGTGTTAACTTATGCTGAATAGCACACTAATAGAGACACTAAAATGTTCGTTGTTTTTCAGTGGCTACAATAGACTCCACTGTTGTTTTCCTGCTGGCTGGAAACACCTGGGAACGGACAAAAGTGAATGTGTTGCAGCAAGTGCTCTCCCTGTACTGTTTAATCTGTCTGACGTTGGAGAATGCTTCCAGAAAAAGTTCTCTGCAGGCTGCTTTTGAGCTCTGCATCTTTTTTGAGTGAATTCCAACGAAAGCACTTTGTTAAGGAAATTTCAAGGGGGATGTGTTGCAGCTCTTCTGTACATAAAAATTATCATCTTCTGTGAGACGAAGGTGATTGATACGTTTGTCAAACCCATAGGTAGAGCACACACTACTGCAAAATCAGCAGTTCCGGCTGGATGGCTGTGAAACGAATGAGGGGAGAAATTTTAGAAGGCACGTTTTTAGGCATTATTTTTAAGGAATAAAGAGTACATGAATGAAATTCCTCCTCCCAGATGTGCACTGATGTCTGATCCAAAGGGACTGCACAGCTGGAAATTACCGCAACTCTATTCACATTTCTGCAGTGCCCAGAACTATACTCAGCATACCTATTTCTGCTTTTAAGTCAGTAAGAATTGATTTTAACTGTTATTTTCCCTTATATCATTACAGGAGAGGGAAATCATTCTAATGACTATCTCAGTAGATGTTACCCTGCTCACTAGTGAAGACTACAGGAAACCAGAGTGTCGTGGGGGACGTGGTACATTTTTGGTATATCTCCTCCTTACTCCCATCTGACTAAGACGCAGTATTAGGCAAGGAAGGAAAAAATAGAGGGATCAAAAGGTCACCCTCTGACTTATGCACTTGACCTAGTAATAATTTAGCGGAAGGCCCTCAGAGTGACTACTGAGTGTTAGCTGCATAAACAGCTACACAGGTAGTCTCAGCTTCTTTTTGTCTCTCACACTTCAAGTGTGCTCCATGTATTTCCAGGCTATGGAAACCATACTGTTTTATCATCCAGCAGACAAACACTACATATTGCATTTCTTTTTTTTTTTTCTTTTCCAAAACTGAGCAGTTCGCTTTTGTCTGACAAGGCTCACAGGTAATCCACGACTGGGATGTGCAGTGGTTCCTCACTGAGAAACAACCAACCTTTATTCCCCTGTCCCAGGGGCGTAAGGGTAAGAGACACAATATTTGAAAGAGGCAGCATCAGCCCATAGATCATGGTGGCGAGGGCAGAGTAACGTGCCCGTTCTTCCTCCCAGCCACTCTTCTTCCCAGGGAGCAGCTCTGTGTCCCAGACAGGCAGACCTCTTGTAATTTACAGATCCCTCTGTCCTAGGTTTGACCCTTTCTTTGAATGGTTGCAAGATGACCATTAATTGCCCAAATGACTACGAGCTGAGAACATCAGATGACTTTAAGCAGTCAGCTATCAGACAAAGAGATTTTCATCAATATTCACAGTACTTAGAGTGCAACAGAGCAGATATGCAATGTGATACTGGTCTTATTCTGGCAAAGATGAACACACACACTTTTAGAAGAAAGGACCGTTCACACCAGCCATGCATTCTGTCTCAGGGTAAGGATGTACATGCTGATATAGAGCTTAACCTTGGGAAGGGTGTAAACACTTGTTAAATATCATTCTCTATGGGAGGTGGGAAGACCATAATGCTGTTTGTTTACCTTTTTGAATGGAGATGAAATTTCAAGACAAAAGATGTTCCAGGTTGGTGACTGTCATTTTGAAGGAATGTCTTTTGCATGTCTGAATTTGCTCAGTAAATTAAAAGGTAAAAGAGAAGCATAAAACTAAGACAAAAGCCTTACTGTTGCATAATGTTATGCCTTTTTAACCCTTAGGCTATCGGAGATGTCCTCTTTCAAGAAGATAATAATGAAGAAGATGGTGTAAAAAAATATCAAGTAATGATTGGGTGAGCATTGAAAATCAGATAGCATAAACAAAAAAAATATGCACAGTCACTATTCTTGTACCTGTCACAGATCAACACATCTCATTAAATCTCTGTTTCTTAGCAAGTCACCAGAAAAAGTAATCAGGAAACGATAGTTGGTAGAAGTCTTTTCTTTCTTTTGCCCCTTTTAAAAATATTTAAATTTCTTTTGCATTTGAATTGCTTTATGTTTGGACCCTGCTGCAAAGTTGACACCATTTCTACTAAGAAAGAGGCAAGTTTTCCAGATTGTTTAATGTTCCTTAGGTGGATTTCTCCAAGATGTAACGTACTTATTGGTGTTGTCACCTTCAGCAGATCTGAATCATTTAAGGGTTCACCCTCATCTAGTTAAAAACCAGTGTTTGAATATGTATCAGTATGCAAAACATTCATTTGCTACTGGAGTTAGAGCTCCTTATTATACCAGGAAGAATTTAAGTTTTAATTAGCATTTCCTCTGGTGTACTAAACCCGCTGAGATTACTACACTTAGTAAAATTTAATTAACTTGACAAAAGATCCTAATTGTTTTCATGCCACTAGTCCTTAGTGGGACTAAAAATAATACCCTTCAAATTAAGTGTCTACAACCAACTTCCTTTTGGCTGTCCTATATACATAAAATTGGTTGGCCTACATATAATTATAGTTGGTAGAAAGTCTTGCCCAATATGGAATCAAGATTGTTTGCTCAAAGATGGAGATTTTTATGGCAATGCATAGCGATAAAAACTTATTAGTCAAAAGACCTCAGCTAACATTAATTCTTCCCACCATCTTATTAAGTGTTGCAAATGGGAGGTTTATTGATTTATCTAGGTGCACAGACTAATCAACGAGATATAGTATTCATTTAAATCAATGTAGTAACATAATATTGGCAAAAGAAAAGAAAGATAAATGTCTCAATAATGTAACTATGATAAACAATACATATCTATATCAAGTGTAGCATGCCTAGGAGAAATTTGGCACTAAAATAAAAATATTTCCTGTTCCAGACATTTCTCGTATCTTTACTTCTTTCTGAAATAAAGCTGCCCACATAATTCCAAGGCTTTATTAACTCTGAGACACTCATCTTGAAAGAAATATGAGCACAGAAAGATTTCGTGTGCAGTCTTAAGAGTATTAGGTACAGTTTTCAGCTCAAGCGATTTGTTATGGAAGTTTATATGCAGAACACAAGTACTGGAGTCCAGCGAATCCTTTGGCTCTGGATGTCTAAAGAAGAGATTTTTAAGGAGAAAGTATCAAGGAAAAATACCTAAGCTCTTCTGCCAAGGTTGGGATTTCATCACGTGCATCCTCACATTACAGCAGTCAGGTATGTTTGTCTAATTATTATTTCCAAAATTTAAGGAATGAATCAGCTTATCATCCTAGGAAATCAAATCAATCACTTGTTATTCCTGTACTGAGCTTTGTTGGGACTCAATATCCTTAACGTTCTTAGAAATTACTGCTATAACAGATATGGTTTTGGCAAAATAATCCATTATGTGGATACTCTTTTTTGAAGAAACCGTGGCTTCGTGAAGGCTTAAACTCCATCCGCTCCTGAAATAACTCAGTTCAGACTGAGGTTTTACTATTGAGAATGCAAGAGAATATTAACTATATGCATTGTTAAGTCCTTATAGTACTGGGTGGAAAAAAACCCTGTAAATCTGTCTGCATCTAGAGTCTTCAACTTCTTTTTCTGCCCAAACATCTGGCTGCTTTATAACATTTGAATACTAAGAAGATTATTTTGGCTGATGATTCATCCAGATATTGGCTGTTAAACACCTCTTTTCTGCTTTCCTTGCCAAGTTCCTGCTTTGTTTCCTTCCCTCTCAATTTAAACCACAAGGTGCTCTTACAGGCCTCAGTCTCCATCAAGATTTATTGATGGAAGCTCAAGATATCCATCTATTCTAGTTAATTTATTAGAATCTTCTGAATATATTGAAACAAAATATTTTTAATGAACAACTGTATAGAGTTCACATCAATAACTTGCCCTAATAAATAGAATGTTTATGATAAGCCTTTCACTCAAAACCACCATATGTGTGTGTGTGTGTTTTTAATCATAGAACCATAGAATCATTTAGGTTGGAAAAGACCTTCAAGATCATCGAGTCCAACCATCATCCATGCCCACTAAACCATGTTATGGAGTGCCTTGTCTATGCGCTTTTTGAATACCTCCAGGGATGGTGACTCAACCACTTCCCTGGGCAGCCTGTTCCAATGCCTGACAACCCTCTCAGTAAAGACATTTTTCCTAATATCTAACCTAAATCTCCCCTGCCGCAACTTGAGGCCATTTCCTCTCGTCCTATCTCCAGCCACCTGACAGAAGAGACCAGCACCCACCTCACTACAACCCCCCTTCAGGCAGTTGTAGAGAGCCATAAGGTCTCCCCTCAGCCTCCTTTTCTCCAGACTAAACAGTCCCAGCTCCCTCAGCCGCTCTTCATGAGACTTGTGCTCCAGGCCCCCCACCAACTTGGTTGCCCTTCTCTGGACACGCTCCAGCACCTCAATGTCTTTCCTGTAGTGAGGGGCCCAAAACCGAACACAGCACTCGAGGTGCAGCCTCAGCAGTGCCGAGTACAGGGGAACAATCACCTCCCTGCTCCTGCTGGCCACACTATTTCTGATACAGGCCAGGATGCCGTTGGCCTTCTTGGCCACCTGGGCACACTGCTGGCTCATATTCAGCCGGCGGTCAACCAGCACGCCCAGGTCCTTTTCCACCGGGCAGCTTTCCAGCCACTCTTCCCCATAGCGCTGCATGGGGTTGTTGTGACCCAAGTGCAGGACCCGGCACTTGGCCTTGTTGAACTTCGTACGACTGGCCTCAGCCCATCGATCCAGCCTGTCCAGATCTCTCTGTAGAGCCTTCCTACCTTCAAGCAGATCGACCCTGCCTCCCAACTTGGTGTCATCTGCGAACTTGCTGAGGGTGCACTCAATCCCTTCGTCCAGATCATTGATAAAGACATTAAACAGAACCGGCCCCAATACTGAGCCCTGGGGAACACAACTTGTGACCTGCTGCCAACTGGATTTAACTCCATTCACCAGAACCCTCTGGGCTCGTCCATCCAGCCAGTTTTTCACCCAGCAAAGAGTACACTTGTCTAAGCCATGAGACACCAGCTTCTCAAGGAGTATGCCATGAGAGACAGTGTCAAGGGCCTTGCTGAAGTCAAGGTAGATAACATCCACAGCCTTTCCCTCATCCACTAGTGGGTCACCTGGTCATAGAAGGAGATCAGGTTGGTCAAGCAGGACCTGCCTTTTGTAAACCCATGCTGACAGGGCCTGATCCCCTGCTTGTCCTGGACTTGCCATGTGAGTGCTTAATGTAGACAAATATTTAAATTTACACTCCCATTAACTTGTTTCCACATGCATAAAATAGTTAACTCTTCAGAGTTGTCAAAGGCTTAAGTTTAGTACATAAAAATTAAAGCAAGCCAGGTATGGGGTTGATAAAATGGACATTACAGGAAAAGCAGTCCACAAAAGATTAACTACAGAAGACTTTATGCATTTGGAACAAATTAAGTTCATGTTTCCAGGAAAATGGAAATACTGTTCATCTTTGTTCCTGTTGATAATATATTTAGAACATTAAAAATTCTAAGTAAACTGCTGTATCTCTTCCCATCTCTGCCTTTGATTTTTTTTTCTTTGCATGGCTAATGAATCATTGGTAACATTAGATAAAACATAAGAACTTTATCTCTCTGGTTTAACAAACTGTGAATAGCAGCTTGGAATACTCTCATACTTTCATCATCACTTATTAGAATGCATTGACTTTTAAAAAGACTGTTTTCAGCAGTTTTTCATGACCTGACCTACTGTTCACCTCAAGTATTTAGATACTTAATATCTATAATGAAAAAGAAGGTATTTTATAAAACAATTAATTATGATACAATTTTCTGATCCAGCATTTTCACACACCTTTGGAGTTTTACATTATACCATAACAATTTATGCATTTAGAAAATTGAAGCATAATTGAAAATTATAATGTGTAAAAGCAGTTCTGATTAACATAAAGTAAAGGCATGTAATAGGAATGTTAAAGACTCAGGAAAGAAAATAAAATATTTCAAGCCTCTGAAGTTTTAAGTGTCTCTATCCAGAACATAAGCCACCAATAACACAGTGATTTGTGGGAATGCTGAGAACATTTACAAAATCATCTCATTATCTTTCATAGAGAACACTGATAATTTCATTTCAATCTAGTTTTGCTCTGTTCTAATAGTTTCTTTTATTATGTAGATACATTTTTTAAATGATGTATTTTTAATATTTTATTTTAAAATTACTTCTGAATTTTAAAGGAAAAATAGGACCTCAGAGCAACTAATAGTAGATTCAGAATGGTCCTTTTGAAAGAAGTCCTTTGAGAAGAGAATGTATGCTTAATTTTAAATGAGTATGAGTGTTCTTAAGTACACTACAGTTTCTACTTTTCTACTGCAAATTTAAGGCTTGACTCTGTCTGACTCACGCAAAAGAATAATTTATCATGGAGTAATTTAGCAGAATTTTTTTTTTTTGGCTGTCAATAGCTGATGAAAGATATGTCTAGTACCGTTTCCCTAAATAAATGGAGTGATAGAAAAATCTGAGGTTTGGTTTGGGGTTGTATTTTAGGGAGGTAAAGAGAAATATTGGTGGGATGAATCTCTGATATTTGTCCATGAAAAGACTTTGTATAAGATGCTTTCAACCAATTTCAAATGTCAGTATCATGAATATTCATCTCCTGCTGCTTACAACAAAAGCATTTTCAAGAAAAACCCAAAGAAGGTAAAGCCTTAGCAAGTGTTAACATATCTCTCTTGAAATCAGTCGAGCTATACTGATTTATACGACTTTTAAGGTCTAAAACACAAAAATCATACCTTTTTTTGAAAACAAACCAGCTTATACTTTCTTTAACTATCAAATTACTTCTGAATTCTACAGTGACAGATTTTTCTGGGAATAAAACATAATAGTATCAGGCTGGAAGAACATCAGTGCCATGAGTTAGGAATAGCTATTTCATAAAGTTTTACCAGCCATAAGCATAATATACAAGACTGAAAAGACAAGTTAATATTTTGGTAGGAAAAATCCCAAACTGATGGAAAAACATCTGCTCCATTTAAAAACTAATGGAAAATATCAGTGCAATAAAAAGAAATAGTGCAATTAAAAGAAAGGAAAATGCTGAGGGAATGTAATTTGTGGAAAATGTTTATCAGCTTTGTACATCTATTGAGGATTACTTAGGCACTTCTCTCCAATCAACAGAAATCTAAATAATGTTACAGTATATGCAAACAAACTGTGTGATTTTTAAAGCAGATCTACAAACTCAACAAAGTTAACATTAAGTCATAGCAAATGTTACAGCCACAGTGTTACTGTACTTTTCCTCTTGGATTTTTCAGGAAGTAGAAGAGACAGACTATATATTTATGGGGGAAAAGTGCACCTTGTTCTTTTCCAAGAAAGTATCCTCTCATTCTCTGAACCTAAAAAAGTAATAATAATTTGGCTTTATATAATAGCAACAACTACGAAGCAGTGATATTTTTCTGACTATATGTTGGCCAAAATTGTAGGATTCTCTTCCAAACTTTGTAGAATTCAGTAAGTTTTGTGTGCATGCACAGTCTGGTTTTAGTTACAGTGTGATATAGGATTGAAGAGAACTCATTTCACTCTTGATTGTATTACTCTCTATACAACTATAACTCCATAGACTTCAGGTAAGAAAGGCTGCAGAGCAGAAATATAAAAATGGACTGAGGAAAATCCATTTAGAAATAGATCTGATTATTAACCCATGTTATCCATAATTAGATTGGAAGCCAAAGCTGATAGCAGAGAGCTGCATTTCATCTCCCTGTCTTCTTTCAGACGTTGGAAGTCCTGAAGACTTTGATCATTTGGTGATCTAAGCCCAACATTGCTCTGGGTTCCACGATGGGACCACACCACTTGCCCCTCTGGCCTGAACCACCCAGTTTCTGATTTTTGTTGCACAGCAAGGATCAAAACTCTCAACTAAAAGCTTGATAAGCTTGATATTCTTAGTAAACATGTGAGCCTAAATCCAGAACATCTTAATTCCCACTGGTTTAAACCTGCTTGACTTGAGTCAAGGCACTAGTCAGTGATGTTAGTCACTGTTTCTGACTAAAATCCTGGCACTGACTGGTTCAAAAGAGGACTTGAAAATCAGCTGCAGTGGTTATTGAAATACCCTTAATCTAATCTCTAATTAGGTTTTAAAGGAAACTTAAGCATACAGAAAACCAGAATTTTCTAATAGACATAATTTGAGGCACCTATCTGAACTTAGGAATACTGCAGTAAGTATCTAAATATTTTAACCTGCAGGGAAAGTTTTAGATGAGATTTTTTCTCAAATAATGTGACATCAGATGTCCTATTCAAACCTTTAATTGCACTACATGATAAGCATATTTATTAAAATTTCTGATTCAAGAAATTACTTAGCAAAGTATTCTTTTATTTGTAAGACCTAATTAGACTTCAGCATTAACATCCGATCGCCACAAATCAGAAAAGCTCTGATTTGTGTTCATACGTTTATTTTGGTCTTGGTTTTGCACAAACGCTGCTCCATATCGGGGATGGGGAGACTCATACTGAGATCACATATACTCTACATAGGCTTTTCTGTAATTTTTACTAGCAAATAAAGGCTTTACATTATCTGTTGGTTTAAGGTAATACCTTGTTGTGGTTTAACCCCAGCTGGCAGCCAAGCAGCACACAGCTGCTCACTCATTGCCCCCCACCCAGTGGGATGGGGGAGAGAATTGGAAGGGTGGAAGTAAGAAAACTCATGGGCAATAAGGAGTTTAGATAAAGACAGTTTAATCGGTAAAACAAAAGCCATGCACACAAGCAAAGCAAAACAAGGAATTCATTCCCCACTTCCCACGGGCAGGCGGGTGTTCAGCCATCTCCAGGACAGCAGGGCTCCAGCACGCCTAACGGTGACTTGGGAAGACAAACGCCATCACTCCCAACGTCCCCCCTTCCTCCTTCTTCCGCCAGCTTTATGTGCTGAGCGTGACGTCATACGGTCTGGGATATCCCTCGGGTCAGTGGGGGTCAGCTGTCCCGGCTGTGTCCCCTCCCAACTCCTTGTGCCCCCCCAGCCTCCTCGCTGGTGGGGTGGGCTGAGAAGCAGCAAAGGCCTTGGCTCTGGGCGAGCACTGCTCAGCAGTAACAAAAACACCGCTGTGTTACCAACACTGTTTCTAGCACAAATCCAAACCATAGCCCCATACCAGCTACTATGAAGAAAATTAACTCTATCCCAGCCAAAACCAGCACATACCTTCAAGGTACAAAGTGCCTTCACACCAACTCAAATGTAATTGGTGAGGAAAGAGGAAAAATTGTTTGTAGTGGGGAAATAGCAAAAAAAAAAAGCTTGTACCTGGAGAGGAAATTTTAGCATTTTTTCTCATTACTTTAATGTGTTTCTACAGTGCTTGCAGTGTTAGCAGAGAGATTTGTCAGTATTCTGGCTTCTTTGTATCAGTGCCTTGTGTCAGATGTTTCCTAGAGAATATCTTGTTCTATCATCATTCCACACAAGAAATTGTCAGAAATTCATGATAAACAGACTAAACAAGATTTTCCATATCATTTTTATTCCACCCTGCTTTTCTACCTCTTTGCAGTTCCATTAAACTGCAAAAGTAAAACCTTTGAAAGACAAAGGTTTATATAAGTATATAAATATATGCCTATATTTATATTTATTTTTATATTTATATATGCCTATATGCATTAGGTGGGCACATGCTGACCATCTTGAAACATTGATTCAAAAATGCTGAGATCTATAGACCTCAACACAGATACTAACACCACTCAATAGGCATCAGCTTTATAGATATATGCAACCGGAATTAATATTATAAGAGAACTTACGTGCAGAGCTAGAACAGTAGGGTGTAGGAGCCCAAATTTTTTGTCCTGTCCTTGTCACCTGATGATGTGTGATCTTATGCACATCTCTTTGGAGTTCAGTATTCCTAAACCAGCCAAAGAAGTCCTGCATTCCCTCTTGTCTCTATTTTACTCTGGTCGTACCAGCTCTGAAAATCAGTTCCTTTGTTGATCTGATTGATCCCTCAACTAGACACAAAGAGGGTTGTGCGACTCCTGGCATTTAGTTTCCAGGGGGATGGTGGCTCAGCATTCTCTAGTTGCTCAAGATCCAGGCCCATAAAACAGTTAGAAGTGATGCTTACTCAAATTCCACTTTTAAATGCTTTGCTGAAAGACTAAATATGGAATCTAACTGTGTTCCCATGAAGATAAAAGTGGGCCTGCTTTCCTTGTTATAACATTGTTAAGTTTATCATGCTGTCTATCTGTCTATATTAAAAACAGACTTCCCTGGTGGAATGTTGAAGTTAAAAAATGAGCTCATCAAAGTCAGGAAAAACACAGATAATTCTCCGCTTAACTTGTCACAATCTAAGCTGATCCTACCATTTGCCATTCCTTAAAAGATACGGATCTCACAACGAGCTGTTGTTGCTGCCAGATGGGCAGATCTTTCTCTGTAGATAAGTGGGTGCTGGAAGCCTTCTGCCAAAATAATGATGTCTGGAATGCTGGAAAAGGAGAGCTCCACGTTGACTGGGAATGAGACCCAGCAGGCGCTGCAGGGCCATCAGAGCTGGAGAACTCGCTCAGAACTGTAAAGTTATTTCTTGGTTATGCAGAAAGCCTGTTCAAGTTTCTTTTACAAGAAGATCAAATGTTGTGGAGGGAAACGCAATTTGAACCAAAATAGACGAGAGTGGGCTATGTTCAAAGCAATGACGCTCTCAGCTGAGGGTGCCTTAGTTTATGGCTTAGTTATACATCTCATTTTCAGAGATCCCAGCAAGCCATGGGATGTCATCAGACCTCGGTTCAGACTCTGGTGCTTTGTTTCCTAGGTTAACTTTTTGAAGCTTAAAGACAGATCAAGAAAGGGGTGGGCATGAAAATTAATGGTACCTATGGAAGCAATTAATTCATACGCTTGGTATTTCATGTCTAAATTCATAATTCTAGGTGAAATCAGCCTTTCTGAACAGCTGCCCAGAACATTTCTGTAGGGCATAGACTGTATGCTGGCCTGCACAGAAGAAAATTCTTATATGCAATAGTGTTTCTTTGTTTGGTTTATGTAGATCATGTAGCCAAATACCTTGTCTTTTTTGCTGACATGAAAAGACTTTCTCAGTACAATGTGGTTTAGAAAAATCCATTCAGTCAGGAAAAAAGGTTGTGATGACCCATTAAGGAAACATTCCTTAAAACCCAGCAGTTTAATTTAAAAATGTCTTGTTTCTTCAGTCTGTTAATCCTAAACAAGCTCTGGACATTTTTTAACTATGCAACTAATCCTGAGAACGCTCACTCATGCAAATTGTTGCTTAGAATGGGAATAAAAGATTATGCTGTCAGGTTTCATATCTAGGATATGTAGGACTTCACATTTTAGATTATAGAAGTGTCACTACTCTTCTGGGGTAATGAAGCATACTTTAAACTTGCGCAAGTACTGCTTTATTATCATTAAGGTAAATAGAATGAATAATAATAGTAGTATTTGGCCTGCTTAGGATGGAAGGTGGTATCTGTACCAAAATGCAGTTCATAAAACTGAAATTGGCCTACTTGGTTAAAAATCCTTCAAGTGTATTAGCATCCCAAATGCTATGAAGAGCTTATGGGATTTTTTAAAAGCTTCCTCCAGCATGTTCAACATTTGCGTGAGTAGAGGATGCCTTTTGGTGGAAGAGACCAGGATTGATTTGCTAATAGAAGTTTCTCCATTTCTTCTGCCTCTGTATCTATGGGTCTTCCAGCCACAAGCTATCATCAGACATGGTGGGTACTTACATTTCTTGTGGGAAGAGGAGGAGAGTGAGATCATAGCCCTAGATGATATGGTCATAGTAAATTATTCATTATTGTGATGTATATATCACATCTGCCTTAAGTGGTACTTCAGCAACATGAAACATGACAGCTTGTTTCTTTGTTTCTAATGGTTAAATAGACAGAAAGCCTGAGACAACTTCTTTCTTCTATTTCACCTTTTTGTGGTTTTTCCTCTTCCTTTTTTTTAACTTCATGAACGTGCGCTTTATATGAAATAATATGACGAAAGAATGAAGATGGCATTTACAGCAGGACAGAACTCCTTTTCCAAGACCCTCTGTAAAGCATCTTGCATGCATTGACATTACTCCTCTCATATAAGTTTAAAATATGTGCTTCAAAACTTTCCCATGCTTCTAAACCATAAATATTTAATTCTCAGTATTATCATCAATCAGGTTAGATGATCTATGAAAGATATTGTTGGTAAAAGCTTCTTGCGCTGTTTTCTCTAGACCTCCAAAAGCACTCCAGGTTCACAGAGAGCTTCGAAGGAGCTGATGGCAGAGGGGGGCCATTGATTAATGGCTCCCTGGGACACTCTGACACCTCTGCCTGGATCGGAGAGATAAGAGAGAGCCGGAATCTGCCAGAGAGCAGTGCTTTATACAAGCGAGGCAAAGGTTAGCAGCACAGAGGAATTCCTGCAAGAAACGTGAGATACGAAGCTTCCTCTGGGGCAGGATAATGGTCTGCAAAGGGGAATAATAGAGTGAAGGATCATTTTGTAGTACTCAAGCAAAACCAAGAGACAAGACAGATGATGGTAAAGGGTTAGAATAAAACAGGAATAAGACTCCACGGAGAAGTGAAGCTTAAAGTATGTCAAGTTTTGGTGTGGGTTTTTTTAAAGTATACTTTAATTTGTCATCCACAGCAGAGGGCTTTTGTCGTAAGGGTTTTGTTTATTCATTCTTTCATATCATAATATGCCATGCTAAACAAAGTGCATTTCTCCATTGTGGAAGGGGTATCACCAATACACCTAACAGTACAATCCTTATTTAGTTAATATAATGTTCACATTATAGTGGTGCAAGGAAAATTCAGATAGATTGGTTAGAGTAGTTTGGTCTGCAAATGTGTGGTATTTGTGATAATTGGCACAAAACATCTATTGTTGCAAGGCAGTTTCCATGACCCAAGAACATTAATAGCAGTTCTTCCATGTAAAATAAAACGGAATGCAGGCATTTGCAATGCTGAGTCATCCATTTATCCCAGCACCGTGCCTTTGGAAGTATCCAGAATCACATGCTTCACGAGAAAATGGAAAAATTGTATTTTAGGTTAAGTTTTTCTTTTCCCTAGGCTATGCTTAGAATTCATGGTACAAAGCAAGTAGTCTTCTTGTAATCAGTTTCCACTTGAAGTCATTGGAATATTTTTCTTGAGTAAAATGTCATCACACAGGTTGCATTTCTGACCAAGCAGAGAGCTTTGTTATTTACAGATCTAACTATTAGTAAATGCCGTGCATAGAAATAAAGGTGGCTTTAAACTTTGCAAATGTCATTTGCAAAGAAAGGCACAAGACGGCCTTGGGAGAATTCTGTAAACAGGGTTTGATTCAGAGAACCTGGGAATCATTGGAGGGAAAAAATAATTTGGCTTTAATGAGCTTTGACTTAGTATTCAAAGTAGGAAAAATTGATGCATTTGGGAGTACTTCGCATTAGCACAAATGAGCCGGGAGCACAAATCCTTGGAATGGGAATTATTTCAAAATTATTGTAGACTGACATCACTGACTGGGTTTAACTGCATCCTTTTCAGTGGAAAAGGTAAGCGGGAAAGGTCCATCAGTGCATGACAATATAAACTTGTTCTCAGCATGGAGTCTGAAAAGGACAAACATCTACAGCATCTCCCAGATGTGGGTGGGTGAAGCCTAGAAACATTTATTAGAAGCTCCTAATCCCACGGGTGCTCTGTCACACAGTAAACTGTATCAACTGGTGGCCTTGGAGAGCGAGCCACAGGTGAAAAAGTCGAAATGTCAGGTATATACTGCTTGGCATGGAGGTATGTACATAAGTGACAATCACCTACAGGAACTCAAGAAGAAATGTTTCTTCGGGCCAAAAGGAGGACTTAAGAAGCTCCTCAAAGAGCTTTTGTCAGAAGAGTCATTTGGAGAGATCTTTTGAGACTACAAGGATACCTTTCAGTTATGTCAAGTGCATTACTCATAAGAGATCACACACAACCCACATGCGCGGCACATTTTCAAAATACAATAGGAGAGCAACAAAACATAAACTTAGAAAACAACATAGTTTCATTTGGAATTTGTCTTTCAACAACAGCTGAGGATTACTAAATGTTATTTTGCAGAGACATATCTTTGCTGCTTCAAGCAGCAAAAATGAAAACATTGCATTCTTTCACTAAAAGAAAATTATTTATTTAACACTATTGTCATTACTGTAACTAGACAGAATGGCCAGAGGGTACTGTAAGCAAAGGTCTTATTTGCTACATGGCATAACTAGGCATAACTTCAAACAATGATAGTTTATGCCATGCTTACTTTCTTTTCTACAATGGCTCTGAGAGGCATCACTATAATCCAAAAGTACAAGATTTTTAAAAAGGCATTTAAGAAATTTTTTTTTAGGCAATGGGCATCTAGTAGAATTTTGTTGACTGTAACTATTTTTAAAAAGCCCACTAGATAACCTACACCAGTGAAATAGCTTAAGAAATAACACTTGTAATTCCTTAAGTTTTGAAGTGCCCCTTCTTCTTCCCCACGTCTTTGAAATGTTGTCCTGGTTTTGGCTGGGATAGAGTTAATTTTCTTTCTAGTAGCTGGTATAGTGTTGTGTTTTGGATTTAGTACCAGAATAATGTTGATAACACATTGACGTTTTCAGTTGTTGCTAGGTAGCATTTAGTCTAAGTCAAGGATTTTTCAGTTTCAGATGCCCAGCCAGCAAGAAGGCTGGAGGGGCACAAGAAGTTGGGAGGGGACACAGCCAGGGCAGCTGACCCAAAGTGGCCAAAGGGGTATTCCAGACCATGTGACGTCATGTCCAGCATATAAACTGGGGGGAGTTGGCCTGGGGGGGGTTGCTGCTCAGGAACTAACTGGGCATCCGTCGGCAAGTGGTGAGCAGTTGCATTGTGCATCACTTGTTTTGTATATTCCAATTATTTTATAATTATTGTTGTAATTTTATTATTGTTGTTATTATCATTATTATTTTCTTCCTTTCTGTCCTATTGAACTGTTCGTATGTCAACCCACGAGTTTTACTTTTTTCCCGATTCTCTCCCCCATCCCACTGGGTGTGGGGGGAGTGAGTGAGCTGCTGCATGGTGCTTAGTTGCTGGCTGGGGTTAAACCACGACAGATGTTCACCGTGCCTTTCTTACGGACTTAGGCCTTCAATGTCAAGGTTGCTACAACTGAAAAGCAAATCTGTGAGGGGAGTTTTGTTAGTTTAAAAATCTTAAAAGTACAGTCTCACTAGGGAGAGAGGTTTGGAAATAAAGGGATAAGCTAATTATTTATAATTAGGTCAGACTGGGTAGGCTGATTGCCATAATTAACATTGCCTAATGACTGTCCTCAGGGATTTTACTTGGATATACCAGGTGAAATCTGGTAGAAGTGGATATCTATTCTGCTCTTCTAGTGTGAGAGCATTTACAGCTCCCGACTAAAGCAGGCGCGTGAGCAGGGACGCGCATGGGAGGCTGGGAGCCTTACTGGTGCAGGGCGCCGTGCGCGTTGGAGAGTGTCGGGGAAATGTAGGTTAGTGTGCTGGAAGGCTCAGCAGACTGGGTTAACGCGAGCGCTCTCGGGAGGGAAGTATGTGTGGGCTAGGGAAACGCTCCTGAGCTAGCAGTGAGGGATCTGGGTGAAGCTTATAAGTAGTTAGAGATCTGTGCATCAAACTGCAGCATTTCTTAATTGAAAAGGAATCTCTAGAAAATAGAGAAGGAGTTTTCATGTGGCTCAAAGAGCTAGGGGGACTTCTTACAGACTGAGTTAACCAGAGGTACACAGACTGTGCACGTAAATATTTCACACAGTAATAATGAGTCATGAACATTTCCCTTCCTATAGCTTCTTGCAGGATAAGCTCAGACAAGAACCTGTGGGATCCCCTATTGAGTCTGTGCTAACGGCACAGCATTCTCCTACCTGCCCTTGTCTCATGTAGGAACATTTTCTTCCTTTAGCCTGGTTGCTTTAATTCTCTCTGTGACACATACAAAATGAAGCTGAATAATATCCAAGTGAACTCAAGAAATAATTAACGGCAAAGAGGATAGAAAAGAACCAGAGACTGAGTTACTTCAAGCCCACTTCGGAAGAGCACCATACACACCTTGAAAGATAGATAGCATGAGCGAAAATCCTGACATGGCCCTCGTGCAGCTTTCCATGTGCGTGTTCAAAATTTCAGGCTACATCCAAGCCTTGGCTTTCACAAGCAGTGTCATGCCAGTAGTCCTCATTCCTACTATAGGGAAACACCAGCTCAAGGGCTTTGTTGACCAAATGGTAGTTGCCTGATGAGGAGAGAGAAGATGTAAAAATGACTGGTACAAATTATTCAGTGAGTAAGAAGAGACAAGAAAATTCCACCACAGAGAGACTGACAAGGAGGTAGGGGAGGCTGATTGGTGTTACCCAGCTTTTAATATCATGTGTAGCTCAATAAAAAAAAAAAAAAATGCTTTTCTGTCTCCACTGACCTCAGGCTCCAATGCTTTTAAGAAGCCCTTCAGATCTCCCATAGGTATTCAGTGGTATGATGAGAGCAAATAAGTACACCCAACTGCATTCTGTGATTTGAACAATATTGATGCTTCTCTACTGCCTCTCTGGAAATGTGACTGGGTGTGGAGTCTTTTTTATTCAGAGTTAAAGTGGCTGTCTGAGGTAAAAAAATGGTTAGAGGATCTACAAGACCCGCAGCTACTAAGATGCACAACCAAAAGACAGATTATTACTAGAACTGTGTGAAAATTGCAGGCACTTGACATTGATGTGCATTTTGAAATCACATATTGCTTTCATTGTATTATTCATGCCCCAGAAAAAAAACAAACACCAAACTTTACAAAAATCAAAACATTTAGTTTTGACAGATTTTAAACACATCTCCCTGTTTCCATTTGCATTAGTTTTCATTTGGAAGTTTATTTTAAGTTTATGTAAACTTTCTCTCTGAACCCTACAAAGGTGTTCTTAAAATACTGCAATCCAAAATCAAGTGTTCATTGCAGATCAAAGTAAATGCTTTCATTCTCCAGTAAGCTTCCACTCCATTCCTGACACCTCCCCAAACTTTAAAAACATTGTTCTGACAAATCTAATATTTTTTTCAATTAAAAAACCCCAGCCAACCACTGAATTTGGAGCCAACATGGGCAGCGTCCTGATCAAACACAGCCAGAAGCTCATGGCACCACAGATTTTATATGCGCATCTCACAGAAGAACGACTATTAAAAATGACCTTCATATTGCAAATTTTGGTAATCAACAACTACAGTTAGTTAGGCACTCACAGGGCCTTTTTATCTCTTGCTTCTCTGATGGTTACTCTCCCCAGGTTACCACCAGCCTCTCACCCATCTATTTTTTGAAGTCAGTTTGGACCTGTCGCAATTAGCCTCATTTTTGCCTCCCAACTGTGTGTGTTAAACATTCCTGTTCAGGATACCTTCTTGCAGGAGAGGACTGTTGGGGTGCAGAGTTTGAATTACTGTGTTGGAGAGGACATTACCCTTGACCTGATGAAAAACAATACACCACTGTCTTACACTTATAGACCATGTTAAAGAGGACCATTGTAAATCTGCAATTCGCAGGTACGGCTGTCAGCCTGGAAATCCCACGCTGACACCAAGGGGTATGTAGCAGCCACCGGAGGAACTGTGAACTAAATGAATGAATTCCACTGAAACTGGTGCTAAAAGAAAAGACTCATGCACTCTTAACCAGCACAAGATTGTTCATTATAAAAAAAAAGTACCTCCACATTTTAAACTAATGATGACTTTTAGGCATGGTGTAATTATAGCACCAGTGGGAACCCATATGTCACCGAACTTTCAAATGTAAAGGTTGTGCCTACAAAATGAAGCCATATATTCCCATTAATTGAAGCAGTTGATTTCCAGTTACACAATATTAGTTTTAACGGTGAGACTATTAGAAAGTCTATGAATTTCTTTTTGCTATTGATCTGTAGTGTTAAGGTGGCACACGTTGATCAAAGTTGGTAAGAGGGTGACTTTCGTGCCAGCAAAGTTATAAATATAACTGACTCTTATAGTTGTCGTCTGTAAGTTAGAATTAGAATAACCTTGGAGGAATCGTAGTTTTGTGCTGTCAGCACAGCCTGCACAGCTAGAGCATAAAGGATTAGCAAGAGAAATTTTGATGAGGGTATTTACTACTAATGACTGCCTTCAAAATTGCCTTTTATCTACAGCTTTTCAAAGCATTTTCCATTCATTAAGCCTTATAAAACCTTTGTAAAATTGGTAGAAGATATAGAAATGCAGATATCTTTGTGCCAAAACACACAGCAATACTTTGACAGAAAAGGGCAGCAGTACACACTAAACATTATTTAAAATAGGAATTGCACAATTTTGCAGTGATGCTATCACTCTGTTAATTACTTTGACCAGAACAGGGGAACAGTCCTGCTCTTAAGAAAAATGGTGTGAAATAATCAGTAAATAGTGCTCAGGGCTTCTGTTTTGTGTTGTAGCAGTAAGACAGATGTGTGTTATGCAGTGATATTAAAAAAAAAAAAAAGTTAAGAATATGAATGGCACCTGTTCTTTTATTGTAACGAAATCTGCTTCTCAAACTGCGAACCCCAAGAGATCAAAAGCAGTGAGTCAGGCCTACTAAACTGATGAGCTGGAAACCCTGAGATTTAAAAAATAATAAATGTAGGGCCTTTTTTTTTATTTGAGGTCTTTTGAGCCTTTAGAGTCAGATTTCCATTCCTCTGCAGCCTCAAGGAATACAAATCAGAGAGAAAGCTGAAGGTATATCCGTAGATGTTCAGTCTAGTGGTGTACAAGAGGCGTCAGAGCCAGAAGTCAGGCAGCTGCTTCAGAGCGCAAGAGCTGGGAAGACCAGGCTTAGGCTGGTAGTGCTATTACTGGGTTGCAGTGGGTGAGGGTATGAGCTCAGCCTGGCTTCATTAGCAGTACCTCAGGTGTGCAGACAACCACTTTTCTTTTGAAGAGAAATTAGTAGAGAACGGCACATGGACCAGAAGTGAAGCCAGTGGCCACACAGTGTGCTGCCCAGTGACGCGGGAGCCAGCTCTGATTGATGGATTGCACCAGTACAGGAGCTTGTGTCTCTAACCCCTTACACTGCTTTTAATTTGGGCAGCTCTAGTGTGGTTAACACCTTCATTAATGACCTGGGTGATGGGACCAAGTACACCCTCAGCAAGTTTGCAGACGATATAAAAGTGGAAGGAGCAGCTGATACACCAGATGGGTGTGCTGCCCATCCCAGGGAGGGGGGCGACAGGCTGGAGAAATTGGTATTTGAAGACTCTGTTATGGCAGAGTCATGATAAGAAAAGCTTTAGGTGGGCGAGTGTTAGTAAGTCCTTCCTTTTCCTTTTCCCCTTTTCCTTTTCCCCTTTTCCTTTTCTCCTTTTCTCCTTTTCCCCATTTCCTTTTCCCCTTTTCCTTTTCCCCTTTTCCTTTCCCTTTCCTCTTTCCTTTTTCCTTCCTTCCTTCCTCTCTTTCTTTCTTTCTTTCCTTTCTTTTTAACTACACTAGTTATGATTTTTTTTAATAATGGGTTAACTCTCAGTGTTGCTGTTTAAATTTCTGGTTACTTGAAGCACCTCAAAATTCGGCAGTTGCTATAGGAGCAATGTTTAAGGGCTATCAATACAATTAGTCAGTCCTATAAAAACACAAGTAATGTAATAGCGTGTAACTGAAGGCTGCCAAAATATACGGTAATCTGTTGGAAATCTGAAGTTATATGCACATGTGTCGGTGTGAGTCAATGAATGATAAGTACATTAAAAAAAAAAAAGTAGAAACACATTTTTGCTTGGAAATTACTTGTGGACCAAGCTTCACAGTATCTCTGAATGTTTTTAAAGGGAAAGACTTAAAAGACAATACACAGGATGACTTGCAGAATCAGCGATGCACTGTTCAAAGGGCTACAGGAATTTTTTGCATCAGTAAGTGGTAGCACCTCCCTGCAGTGATCAGAAGACTTGGTAAGAATCAAGGGTCGTCGTCACAGTGAGTAAAACATTGCATCCAATTTGGGCAGCTTCCAGGAAATTTTGTTATTTAGTTTTTTATCATTTCAGCTCATTAAACCAGCCAGAATATAACCCCATCTAAAAAAAAACCAAAGGATTTGTGCCCGTTAAATGGTGCAGAAGAAAGTTGGATGAGCACCAGAGAAGGTACACTGAGAGTGTGCGGGGAGGCAGCAGGAGGGTGCAAAAAGGCTCTCTGAAGCTCCCCCCATAACTTTCCTAATGGTTTGGAGAGGGAACCTATGGAAATTTGCTCTTTAATTTTTGGTGGGTGTGAAAATCCCCACTAACCTAGCGTAAAGGCCTAACCATGTCAATAACGATTATAATAAGGTTGTTATAAAAAATAAATGAAGTTTTTTCTAGGTAACTCGGCTTGTAAGTGCTTATGAAGTAGTCAGGTCTTTCGTTTCTTAGGGCTGTAAAGCTGTAAAGTTATTGATTAAGGAATTACTTGTTGGGTGAGAAGCAGCACTCTCATTCCTGGGTGGAGTGCAGCAAGCTAGATTTCAGTTTGCAGTGGTCGTGCTGGTTAAAATATTCCCATTCTGCGGTGTTAATCTATTCTTTAATAGCCTGGCTCTGGCCATTGAAATTCACTGTAGGATTTTCTTCTACCCAGTTTGATTCACAGCATATTCAATTATTTAGATATAGAAAACAAACAAACAAGCAAACAAAAAATTGCTTAGTTCCACAAGAAGATGGAAACTTTCAAATAGGTTCATGGAGCACAGAACCTTTCACAAGGAGGATCTCGGGAAATGCTTTGGAAAAAAAGGACACTTCAGATTTAGGGTTCTTTTGAAGCCCGCACTAGGCACCAACAGAGCTTTGAAGTCTTTTAAATGCTTCTTTTATATACAATTGGCACACAGCTAAGTTAAAACACTCAGCTAATTTTTAATCAGAGATATGAAAAAGCATAGAATAAGCATGTGGATTTCTTTTATAAGGCTTGTTGGCTATCGGAGTACCATTGAAAAAAGGCAGCTATATTTCAGTGCTTAATGTGACTGTAATAACTGCATGGCTACAAACCACTAGGTTCTTCATCTGACAGGTGATTAATTTCCAGGGAACATACTTTAAGAGAATAAGATATTTCCCCAGACCTCCTCCCCAAAAGATTATCACAAAACAATGTCAATGTTTTGCATTTACTGACAGAAAAATGAAAAAAGGAGATGAATAGTTAGAAGAATAAAGTTTAAAAAATTATTCCAGCAAAACTAGTTCTAGTGTTTTGGTCACAAGAGGGAAAACAAATATTCCTACAACTTCTGGAAAGGTCTGTAAAGTAATACAGTGGTCATGAGGAAACAATGATTGCAACTAACTTACTATGAGCATGAAAAGTATCATTGCTGTTCCCTGACTTCTGAAACTGAGTAATGCAGGGTCACAAAACGACTATATTTTTTTAAGAGAAGAAAACTTGTTTAAACTCCTTTAAAATACACAGAAATGTGATAGTGTCGACCCCTCCCACATCCTGTTTTAAGCATCCTTATAGGCAGCTCAATGCTCAAGCTCATCCGTGGGGGCTAATGCTGAGCCTGGGGAGGGCAAGGAGAGGACTGGAAAATTTTCTGCCCAGGCTCTTCAGAGAATTTAGCTGCCAAATACTAACAGGTCTTCACTGACCATCTACAAACTGAGATTTCCACCCCCTGCCCTGCCCCCCGCCACCCCCCCCCCCCCCCCCCCCCCCCCCCCCCCGAAGCTTATACATTTTCTACATTTGGATGGATTTTCTTAGGGAAAGCTAAGTGTAAATCAGTGACGGCATGGTTATCCTCCTGCCTGTTTCCACATTCCGGCTCTAAATCTTAGCAATGCTGAAATTTCATAACAAAAACAGTTGTCTGGGTTCTTTTAATCTTAGCTCTAACATTTTCACTGAAACTTTTCACCTACTCTGTTCATCCAAAAACTTAACTTTTTTTTAAACTAATCCAGGGAAAAAAATGAGTCTAAGTAGTTTCTATTTGACAATTTATGAATGTGTGTATGTTTGTGTGCGTGCGTGTCTGTCCAGGGTGGATCTCGAAACGTGAAGTTACAGTGCTGTCTATGGTGTTATTGTGTAAGGACATTTCAACGGGGTTTTCGAGGGTGTCTTATGTCAATGCAAATGTTTGAAAAATAGTGAGCAGCTAAGTCTGCCTTTAAAACTCCCTATTTATTGTGTAAGCTTTCAACATATGGACTTAAATATCACTATCAAAGTCATCTATTTCACCTGTCTCATTACAGAAGTATATGTAACAGCTATAAGAATATAAGGGTTATATAAAATTGTATCCACTATTTATGTATTATTGTATCCAACACATATGTCCTTTCCATATGGGATGTTCTCACTGTACAGAACATGGTCGGTTCCAAGTATAACTCAACAGAAGCATTCAACCTTTGATTTTAAAACTGTTATCATCTCCACTTCAACAACCCACGTTGAAAGGAAATTCCAGATTGTGGGGGGGAAATGGCTGCCAATCTGAATAAGGAGGAACATTGTCAGATGGCAGGGAAGTATTTGTACTAGTTGTATTAACAGAAGCAATGACCTTTACACACTCCAAAACAAGCCATATGGGCCTTGGATCACAGCAACCGTTTGTCAAGCAAAACTCCTGAATCATTTCAAGCAGTGTTCAAACACAGTCGTAAGAAGCCTGAATACAAAATGCTCTTCTAAAATGCATCTCTGAAAGAGGGGAGATGCACCAGATTTTGAGGTAACTGCTATTTAAACCTTCAAATCCTAGAGCGACTTTTTTTTTGCATAAATTTTGGCCTATCCATTGTTGGGGATGGAAAACAGATGGGCTGCAGTTTGACATTGCAGCAAGAATCCAAATTCAATTCTCTGGCTTGTTCTTAGGAGAGTTAATGAAAGTTGAGTAACATGCACTGGCAGCCCCTAAAACCCTCTGTGTTTTTCTTTTTCTTTTCTTTGGCAGGGTGAGACTATTCTACATTAAATTTGCATATGGACACCTTTCTCGCTAGCGTAACTCTAGTGATTCTTCTGACCTTATTTCTGATGAATATGGGCCCTAAACTTTACAAACTTTGCCCTCATTTCTTAGGCTGTCTCTGTGCTTCTTATAGCTTCCGCAAGTGAACCAGAAGGACCTGAAGAAATGAGCAATGATTTAGTATTTTTTACCCTATTTATTCATTAAACTGGTGAGAGTGATATTATGCTCCTCTCCATGACAACACTGATCTTTAACTGAAACAAATTAAACCCATACCATGAATTTTCTTAACGGAGAGTAATACACCGAGTTCTGGATGCTTGTGGCAAGGATATTAATGGAGTACTCAGGGTGGCAAGCAGAAAACATTTTAAATGTAATCTAAAAGAGATCAAGGAAGAAAATACCATCTTTCAGGGAAAACAAGAACAAAAAACAGAGACCAAATTGACCATGTAACCTTTTCTGTGAGTAGCACGAATAGAGTAAAAAAGCATGCTGAACTCTGCTTGGAGAACCTCAAAGAGAGGGGGAGTTCATGTGTCAGAAATCAGGTCTAATAAAGCAATGCAAACAATGAAGTCTTCTGAGTTTAAATGATAATGGGATTCAAAATGACAGACAATGACTAATTCTGAAGTTTCTGAGAGAGACAGGAACTCTTTGGCAGATAAATAACTCTTAATTTGGCCCATTAAGTGCCACAGTCTTTTACCTGCTGGACACCCCATTGCACTGCCATTCAGCTGTGAACAAGGAAGCTTTCGTGAGCGAAGCACTTAAAGGATATATCATGCTTTAGAGCAATGCTCTGACCTGACTCCTCCAGTGCTATGACAGCAGAGATGTGCTAAACCAACAGGGGAGTCCCGGAGCACGACACGATTGGCAAGGAACCCAGCAGAGAACGGATGAAAGTTTGCTGGGGTCTGTCACTATTCTTAAAGATCAATGGGGTTATGACAGAAAGGGATATTGAGAGCTGCAAGGTTACATGTGAAGTCAGCGGTGGTCTAGATTCTTTAAAATGTCACACCCTCAACAGACCCGCAGGGCCTCCTGCATGGAATTGTTCCCGTCCGCCAGCCCTCAGAGCAGCCCTCTTTCTTCTAGCAGAGAAGCAAATCTTTTTCCCACATTGATTTGTCTCCCCTGTCTGTGCTTTGGTGTCGGGTCTCTGTCACGGCAACGAAACCAAAGCGGTGGCTGGAGAATGGGGGCTGAGGCGAGCATTGAGAACCTAGTCCCTTTTACATCTTGATACGTGCTCAGATTATCTTGTAGACTTCTATTTCTCTCCCTCTATGACATTGTACCAATTGGGCACAAAATAGTTTGCCCGAATCTTTTATCCTCCCACTCTTCCCTGAAACAGCTTTCAAGACAAATAGTAAAGCAAGCACAGGGAGACTAGGCTGGTATATGGTGAGCTCCTCCTCCTTCCCCAGCTGCGTTTGCATCAACACCTCTTCTGTCGCCTGGCCTTTATACGCAGGCGGCTTTCCTAGGAACGCTTCTCTTCATCGCTTTCCTGACTCCCCAAACCGAAAAGCGTTTTTCTGGCTGGAGGGGTGGTGGGGTTTGGTGGTTCGGTCACGGCACATTGTTCTCTCGGCAGCTCTGCGGTTGGCACACCTACACTGCTCCCAAGACAGCCCAGGTGCCCCCTGCGCCGGGCAGGGAGCCCTGAATCTCTCGTCCGTCGGTGACTATTCCAGCTTGTGACTCCCGGGAATATCTCATAAATTTTGCCCTTAGACTCTGCAGCCAACACAAATTGGTAGCAAAGAATGATAACGCCTGAGGCTTGTGAGGGAGGTCACAAGAAAGGACACAGTCCGGGCTCTTGAAGACAGATTATTACGGTAACCTTCACGGTGCCAAATAAACAGAACAGCTGAGTGTTACTGAAATTTGGCTCACCTCTTGTACGTGTGATGGGAAGGGGCCATTTCTGCAATGAATTGCTGGCATGTGGCTTCATGCACTGCACTGGAAGGGTTAGTTTAGGTTCTGAAGTTTATAGGTGCAGTGGGAGTCTAACGCTATTTTATTAGCACAACTCCATACTGACCTCCATGCTAAAAAAAGCAGGGACTTTCATATTATCTCATAATCCACCAAGGGCAAATACACATTCAGAAATTCTAGTCTTTCTTTTTTCCCAACTCTCATTAAAACTGTGGTCTCTGTTATTATCATGCAGACATTTTGCACCAGCTTTTTATTACAGTCAAGTACAGATGCCCTTTTTATTTTGAAACAGAGTTAATAGCAGAGCTTTTTTGCTAAATTTTCTGATTATCCACTATGGCTGAGAGCAGTTTACCAGCAATAGCCTCCTTGGAATATTCAGGGTTATGCACAGCTTTTAATTCTTTAAAGAGTTTGGTGATAAATAACTTGTTTATACTGTGACCTCACTTGAAAAGCAGCCAGCAGATTTCTGAATGTGCTTGTCCACTTCATCCACCACCAAGCTGCCGGTCCAGCAACAGACACGTGAAGCTGGCAATGCAAAAGCCATGCCATGTATTTACGGATCGATCCAGCGGGTATCAGGTGGTTTTACAATGCACCGTTGCGCACATCAAAAAGATGCCCGGTATCTATGTTCTAGGTGCTGGTGTGGTTGTGTGTTCAGGAAGATGGCTTCTGGCCTTGCATCTCTGCACTTGGAGCAAGTTTGTTTTTGCAAGTGAGATGGGAAAGGGGAGGAGGGGGCAGCGAGAAAGGAAAGACTTCGCTTTTGATCTACATGTTATAGTGGCTCAATAGTAGGTGCTGACCTCGCTGGTGATTTGCAGTATCTCTCAATACAATGAATTCTTGCTGTTTTCTTCCTGCTTTCTCAAAATGTTTTAAAGCAAGTCCTATGGCTTTATTTATTTTTCCTCTTCTACTTTTTCCCCTTTACTATAGTTGCATATTGTTACTTACATGAATGAAACATACAATCAGTTCTCTTTGGGTGGCCGTGACAAAAAAATATGCCATTTTAGCAGTTCATAGCGAGATGCTTAGGTGTTATTGGAGGAATTTTTCTCCATGAAAGGATTTTTACATGACACTGGGCACTTCAGAGTAGTCTGCAGTGCAGCAGCAGTATGTGTAGGCACATAAAGGGTTCACATTCTTTCATTTAACAATGTTTCAACACAGTGCGAGATATTAGCTTCCAGTAGTGTGGGAGCACTTAGATTACAGTAGTGTTACCTCATTATACTTACTATTATGAGTGCTACCATTTATTCACAGTAGTAAACATTGTGCTAAATAGTAAGTGTGTACAGGATCTAGGCTTTAGAAAATAATACAAGTACTGAACAATCTTGAGAGATTGTGTTTTGTGAAAAGCATTTGCTGGACCATTGTGTAAAGCCACAGAAATAGGCAGTGCTCGGTTGTCAGAAACCTTTCCCTTTGAATTTTTTTTTTTTCCAGATAAAATTCTGAAAGAAATTAAATGCCTGAGATTAAATATGATTAGCGACCAAAACTGCAGAACCTAGGGCAGTCAGCCATTCTGTCTTTGACCTCTTCTGAGACTGTTAGCAAGGGTGATAGATAGTTGCATGAGGCTGGTTTTTGAAGTGTAGATTTCTGCTAAATCAATGGACAAGATACGTCAAATTTCTAGTAATTTCCAAGAGCTTCTGCCAGCCCCCACGAATAGCTACTCTTTCGTTCACTAGAGCCACATAAATTAATGCGAGAGAAAATTATGTTCTGTGAGGTTTTATAGTTTAATGCATCCAACTTCCCATTTTAGAAAGCAAAGAATGTAAACAACTGTTTCGCTTGTATGTCTGGGTAACGTACAACAGCTCCATAATCAATAATAGAAAATGTTACTGAAAGGCCCAATAGACCTCAAAGAGATAATGTGAATCGGCCATTAACAGTAAGTCATTATAGAACTTATTAAGTGAAGCCTTGGGGCTGTCATAGAGCCTAAAGGTTGACATAAATTTTTCATACACATTGAACTTTGCTAAATGTGCTTGCATTTGATTAATGATGACTTTCTTCAGTGCGCTAATAAGAAGAAGGAAAATATGAGCTTGGGCTGCAGCAGGGAGAATAGTCTCCTGGAAGGAAGGCCATCTTTGGCAGCGGGGGAACAATGGGGCTTTCTAAAGACGCCCTGCCAAGTACCAGGGAGTTTATTACTCCCTGAAAAATTGCTCCTTACCACCCAGAGACAGGGCACTGAGCACAGCATGCGAACATGGAAAGCCAGTTTTGTAGTTGTGGAAGTGAAAGCGTCATAGCCCCAAAACAACAAAAAAATCCACCAACCCCCCCCGGCCCCCTTAAGACCTCCATATATCACAAAGAACAATACAGAAGCACTTCATACTTATAAAGCAGATCTGTGAGAGGAGTGGTATGTCTGCAAGGCCTGCTGGTGATAGAGCTGGAGGAAATTTGCCTTGGCAGCCAAAGTAGTGAGTCATGGACTCGTGGAATGATTTAGGTTGGAAAAGAAGACAACAACAACAAAATAAAGCCTTCACTTGCAGAAAGGCCTGGGGAACAGCATATGGATTTGGTCAATTAAAATAAACATGTTTTTCACTTGTTTAAAAAAAAAAAAAACAAACGAAAGCAATGGGTAACTTCAGTCCAAAGGAGTCAGAAAGTCTAAGTCTCTTTCACTAACCACCAAAAATGCTAGGCATGTCTTAAAATTCAGGGGATAGTTTTAAAAAAACTACAGAGTAAGGGTTTTTTTTTCTTTCTTTTTTAAACCTGTTAAAGGTCAAACTATTATGCTTTTGTTTTGATTTATTTTAAAAGAGCACCCCTGTAATCAAGAGTCTAACAAACAGCCCTAGCCAAGAGGACTCAGGATAAACCAAAAGTCTTCTCGTAGACTTAGATAGAGAAGTAATCAGGTATTGGTCCTGATTTTACAAACACAAAAGGAAAAAGAAATGCCGAAAAAGAGACATGTGTCCATTCCTTCTTACCTCCTGGCAGTATGGGGTGGAAGGTGATGTTTTATTCCCCATCGCTACCAGCTATGAATTTGCCGCTCCCAAGTTGCCAGTCCAAAGCAGATTTCCCCTCCGGTCATGGAGTGCTTTGCCCACCAGCCTAGCTGGTGTTTTAGCTGTTGCTGTTCTTGATGCAGTTATAAGCTACTGCAAATGGACTAAACAAGTATAAAAAAGAAAAGAAAAAAAAATCAGGTTTTGAGTTTGACAGTTAGAGAACTCACAAGGACTTTGATAATCTCAGGTTCAATTCCCTGCCCCAGTTAATATTTAATCATTTATAGAACACAAAGTGGCTTCAATGGAAAGTCTGAAAGGCTCTTGAAAAGAACACTTCTCTGACCTGAAAAGAGGTCTCAGAGTCACACACAGTCCAAGCAAGTCTCCCCCTCTTTGGGCATCTGCGTTCTCTTTCTTTCCACGGAGAAACCTGAAATGCTCCATGTACTCTGCAGAAACCCCCACACGGGTAAGCACTTGCCCCTGGCGCGTACAACCCACCACCTCTGTCCAGGAGACAGGAGGTCTCGGACATCGGCCACGTCCCTTGTGCGTATGCACACATGAAGTTACTGCGTCACACACGGCAAAGCTGCTATCCGTGCGTGAGGTTGTAGCTTCTGCACTTCCTCTGCTGTGAGAAGGCAGAAGACCTGATTTTGGAAGCAGGGTGTGCGGTTACTAAGGGAGGAAGTAAGAAAAACAGAGCTAAAGTTGGTGAGCGCCCAAGGCCCAGGACTTTGTGCAGAGCTACAAGCAGCATGTTTTTCAAATGACTATGAATCTATAAATGGCAGTTGGTTAAAACTGTTCTTCTTGTGACTTGGGTATTTGTAGCTAGCCCAACTCGGTCAGTCAGGGATTTGAAACAGCCTTCCTTATCAAATACCGAGATTAGTGAAATTAAATAATGGAAAACTTGTTCACTAGCATGCCTGGGTATGGAACTGGGTCAAACTGGTTGATCCCCAGTCTCAGCTCAAATTAGTGAAAACAATAGCAAAGCTCCAGAGACCTGCATCTAACTAATTCTGACAAGCTCACTCATTCCCTCTTACAAGCCATTCCTTTTTCTTTTTTTTTTTTTTTTTTTCTCAATACAGAATGTGATTCTGGTGCTGATTGTTCAGCTTTGATTACAGTAGCTCAGTATTTCGATCAGTCACTAAAATGGAAACCTGCACAGGGTCTACCTAGATTTCTGTTTACTGAGCCTTTCAATAAAAATATGTAATTCTGAGAATTCTGCTGGATGGGGAAGACATAAAAGTATTCCAGGCTTTTGGGTCCCAGAAAGCTAAGGTTGCCTCTTTGCGAGCCTGATTTAAATTCCTATTCTTCTCTTTTTCTGTAAGCTTATCAGCATCAGCATGGTAAAATTCAGCATTTTATTTTGTCAGTCAACAATATGGAGCAAGAAAACATGCAAATTATTTAGAAGCTTTTCTCATCTGTGGGCACGTCAGTTTCTGAGGCATCATCTCGCACAAGATCAAGTAAATGTTGGGGGCAAGCTTGCAAGCTTGTACCCCTTGACGTGGTATCAAAACCTGCTTGACGTAAAGGCAAGAACATGACAGAGGCAATCTAAAAATCCCAAACAAACCCTCACCTTCCATATCAGTGCAAGTTTTGAGAGTTCCCTTAGCAACCAGCACTAAACTTGCATACCTAATTGCTTCTTGCCGGTGATGAGAGAAATTGTGTACAAATGCACTGTGGATATACGTGAGATGGGGGGCATGTCAACCTTGCTCAGATGCAAGTTCTCCTGGTGATGAGCAGCTAGACAAAGAGCTGTGTATTTTTGCCAACTGGAGCGCATACATGTACTCGGCTCACAAAATAAGTATCACTCCTGATAACGTCCCATTGTCTGTTACTGAGGGTATTTGGAGGGGTTTTGTTGTGTCCCCTGCCCCCAAATGATGTCTCAGGCAGGACTTACAAGAGGGAAAAGAGAGGCCAAAACATCCTCTGCACTTGCTACTGTCCCTTACCTTACCTGGCTCAGTTGCGGTGATGCTCCTTTTAATGAGGGTTTGTCTTCAAACCCACCGAAGTTATAATAAACCTTTCAGTTGCCATCCATGGATGTGAGGCTCAGTCCTTCCCTCAGCCCGGTCGGGAACAGAGAGAGACTACGCTAAACTCGTGCGAGTAAATCCCTTTGCGGGTCGCTCAGATCCTTGGGAGCACTGCGACAAACTACAACCCCAGCCCACGGTCTTCTCTGATTTGTCTTGGGGACTAACCCAGTACTGCTGCACTGGGGTGGATTTTACACTCTCAGATTATAAGCCTGAGCCTCCAGTGACCACTGCTGTGAAGTTTAACACGAATAAATGTCCTGTTGTTGTGCCAAAACATGCTGTTCATTTGGGGTGCTGCAGGTGATACGTAATGAGTATAATTCCCAGCATTTCAGAGGTAGTGTTGGCTGAGATTAGCAAGACTAACTTAATAAAGCACTATGATAATCGCATATTCGCTGGGAAGGGGAAAAATAATCAAATGAAAAAGGACAAAAACAGCAGGGAAAGAAAATTTATTTCCAAGCATCTACGAGAGTGCTACAAACAATAGAGACTAAAACTCAAAGCATTTAAAACTATTAAAAAATGTAGTTGACAATGTCCTTCTTAAAAATTAAACATAAAAATGTAGAAAATGCAGTTATTAATTCTAAAACTTGCTCAAAAGTGAAATAAACCCAGATAGCATCAATGAGAATGGAGTCCTACAAATGAATTTTTTTTACTTTATTTCAATTTGTTAATTTGTAAATTGATACTCGTTTCATTTTTAAATGTTTATTTAAATTTATAATGGAGAAATGTGCAAATCTAGCAAAATATTCTTTGGATTATAAACAGAGAAAAATCAACAACCAAAGAAATTTGAACCGAGTTAATAATAAACTATAGAATTATATAGAATGCATACAGCTATAATAAAGTGAAATATTACAATAAACACTGTAGAGCAAATCTGCTGATTTGGCAAACTCTGCCTTATAAAACATAGGGATATAATGGGACAAGTGAATATGTTACAAATATAGATCTGAAACATCATTCATAATTTTAACGAGTTAAATTTTAATCTAACTACATATATGGGGGTCTTCAGAAAAGCAATACACCAACAAATCAGATTTCCTCTCGGATCAAGCAGTTTGGTACCTGACTGCAAATGAAGGACAGGGTCTGTAAAATGAACGGTAGAAAAATGTGTATCATTTCTATTTATTGCCTCTTCCCATATTGCAGCTGCTGATCTCTGACCCTAAACAGCAAACTATATTAAATTTAGCAGAAGTACAGCTTTACACAGATGCTGAAAATGTTGATGCGCAGAACATATTCCAATCCCTTGCTCATTCTGAACTAATATAAAAAAAGTTATAGATCATTTTTCGATTAAAAACATACATTACAAAGAACAACTCTGAAAGCACTCTGTATTTCTGTCATCACAAATTAAAATGTCTTCCTATCAGTAGACAATGCTATTCTACTGCAGTAAACGAAAAAAAAAATCAAAAGAAAAAAAAAAGTAAGTGCCAGAATCTTAATTACTACTCAGGTAAGGTAATTGTCAGGTAGAACAGTCTTTAGGGAACTTATAGCTAAACTGGGTCAGATTTAAGTCTCTAGAACCCGCAGAAGCTTAACACAGATAGGGAAATTCACAAGCCCGGAGCAAATTGTAAGTACAGAGTACTCCTGTCCACTAAGTCATTTCTGAAACCTCTGGAATTCCTAAGATATAAGATAAATGCATATTACATGGGAAATATTGAAAAGTATTACACTTAATTTAATCCAGAAAACACAGTAGTATTATATGAAGATTATTACTGTGTTCTGGGAGCAGCCACAAGCCGTAGATAGAGAGGGTACAAAATGTTCACCAGACATTACATTTTTTTAATCTAAAAAACATTTGTAAAATGTACTTGATTTTTAAATAATCACTTAACAAGGCAACAAACCAACTACAAACACATAATAAATAAGGCTATTAAAAGGTCACAATTGTAGTAAATTAGTCAGAACTATAAATGGGACATTAGAAACACTATGTTTTTCCTTATATGCTTAATAACCAGAACAAGAATTAAAAAAGAATCAGTTTATTTCAAAGTCTGCTTCTTATATTGAAGCACATATTAAAGCAACAGTACAATGTTCATAAAATATAAGTGTGATGCTGTAACATTTCTTACATGTCAGAATACTGATATTTGTATGTATACTAAAATAAGAATTTTAAAATTGTACAAATAGATACATTAAAAATGACATAGAAATAGGGCGCCTCCCACTGCAACAAGACAGAGTTTTTATATCTGGCACGTATTAGTTCAAGATGAAAGTATAAGCAAAAAGATTTACAAGAATCAGCAGTAACAAGTTTGATGCTCAAGAGACATAATAATTGTACATTGTACTGTACATACATCATATGGGTTTAAGCTGGCTGAATATTATATATTTCAAGTTTAAAAATGCACTACCATATAGAGTGTCCATAGTTTAAGGCGAAATTACAGCTCAGAACTGTTATCTTTTCTAATTTGTGGAAGCTTCTTTGACATAAAAGATTTAGATGTTCATAATACATAAAAGATTTCCCTTATTTGTAGGTTCACTTTTAGCATTTTCCTTCATTTAAATATTTTGTATTTCTTAAGTGGGTTTTTTCCTTTAGTGAAGTTGGCAGCCAACTTCTGTATTTGCCTTTTGTAGGAAAAGGTACTTCACAGTATTTACCACTTTTATGTCCTTTTTTTAATCAAAGGAATCCTCTCTGTCAAACTTAAATGTTTAAATGAGATTTTTCTTGATTTTTAAAAAAATACCTGCTTACATTTCTTCTGGATTCTTCAGAACATCGGACACAGTTCTTAAGGCCAAATCTTAAACTTTATTGTTAAGAATCATCATCAAAAGTGTCTTTGGAGCCATACAAGTCTGCAAGTTTCTTAAATCGAGGTCCCCAATTTTGTAGATAGTCGTAGTCCAAATCAGAATCTGTTGTCGCTGACTCTAATGAGCTAAGTGAACCAGCCACTGAGCCTCTTCCTTCATAGCCATAGATCTGAATAGAGTCGTAAGGAGGAGCAGTTGGATCATTATCAGCCTCTTGTATTCTTGTGTTGATGAAATCATCAACATCCACGCTATTAGGAGCTGGCCGAAGCCCTGGTCTTGGCATATACTGATACTCAGGTTTTATGTCTTTACGAGGAATAAATCCATTGATGCCATCAGGGTTCTGCAAAGTAGCTATGTCAAAAGCTTCAGTATCTTCCTCTCCTCCACCTTCATCATCGTAAGTAATAATGTTCTCTCGGACATCTTCTTCTTCAAAAACAATCAGAGGTTCTTTTTTCTGCCGTTTCAGTGTTACAAACAACACTACGATGACTATAGGAAAAAAAAAAGCAAGTTAGACTGTACTCTCAAACAGTAGCTGCTTTATAAATAGATTATTGCATTCACTGAAACCTCAGCTTTTGTGCTGCAGTTCATCATGTATTTTTGCTAACGTCTGCAATTTTAGCATACCTAGCTAAGTAAAAGCGTTGATGTTTGTACACAGAATTGAACGTACTGATTTGAGGTTTTCTGTTTGGGCTGAATGCCATTGCTCTTACTAATTGCTCATTACTGCAAGACTAATTCAAGAAAAGCATTTGCGGGCCCCCAGTGCTGCACGGACACTGTGACACTGCCTTTGAGCAGTCCAATTACATGTATATCTGCAACAAAACAAAGATGAATCTTTACTCTCTCCTGTATGCCCAAAGCTTAACTCTAATTCCATGTTTCATTTCCATGAAAATAGAATTTTTCTTAGGTAACACCTCAAGACACATGCCTCTGTTGTTGTGTTCCTTCTCACTGCAACTTTCTATAAAATAACTTTAAAATACACAAGCAAAGAAAGACTATAAATTACTATGGGCAAATTAAAACATTTTGTATAAATATTTTCAAATCGTCAGGAAATGCTTTACAGCACTTTCTTAAAAGCAGGTCTTCTGAGCCATTCATTTGTCTTCAACACAAGAGGAGTTAGAGGGAAATAGCTGGCAGGAGCCATTAATCCTGGCTGACCTCAATAAGGAACTTGTCATCCAGGGAAGATCACAAAACTTAAAACTAGTATGTCATGACCTCCTTTAAACAGTGTCCCTGATTAACTGATATTAGGCCACAAAAGGACATTCTCTGAGCACACCTAGACAAATTCATTGGTGTTTGCTATTGCAGTTATCATATATTGGATTTCAGCCAGGCAGGTTAGTACCTCCTATAAAAATAAAAGCTAAGAAATTAAGATTCATTTACCCATCTTGGAGCTGAAGGCAAGGTTAATTTTTTAACACAAACAAGTATAGAAGAGTAATAAGTCAAGAACTTTTTTACCTAACAAAATCACAATGCAAGCAAGAATGGCAATTAAAGCTCCGGTGCTTAATCCAGCATTGAGGATGTAGGCTTCGGCATTACAGGAGAGCAAGGAGCCATTGCTGTCGCAGCCGCAGACCCGAATGGTGAGGGTGTTGGTGCTGCTCATAGGGGGAAGTCCACCATCACTTATTACAATAGGGAGAAGGTATAAATCTTGCTTTTGGCGACTAAATCCTTCACGTCTAACAAGAACGCTTGCTGTGTTATCTGTTTAAAGAGGAGAGATAGTCATCATTATTTTTTCCACAAAGTCATCCTCTTAGTAAAGATTGAAAAAACATATCTTGCTACAATGGCTCTGAATTTTCAGATGCCTTAGCGTTATTTGTACAATAAACCGGTACAAAGTATCACCTTCCTAATAACCCAAGAGCAATTACAGTATTGTGTTTCATTCATACAGCACCACACTCAATTTTAATTATTTTAGGGTGATGAGGGTAACACAAGAACGCAAAAAATCTCTGTTAGTACCTCCTTTTAGGACCTCACTAACTTTCTGGGAAACTCACAGTACTTCATCAACTACCAGAATGACTGGACCTTGGTGCTGCTGTTTGAGTTGATTCTAGTCTCTTTCCAGAATTAAAGCCTTCAGTGGAAGAGTACAAAAGAAATCTCCCTGATTTATTTGTTGTTCTTGGTGTCAGACCTACAGGAATGGATGGCAGAAATGTGTACCAAAATGGCCTGTGTTAATGACACTCCCAGCAAAATGAAAGCCAACATTTGCTATTAGCAGATTTGAGCCTCGGCATTGACCTTTCAGTGAGAAACACCAAAGTGAGCAGTATTTTATCAGAACCTGCTTTTCATCCAGACTCCCAAAGCCAGAATTCAGAAGGCTTGATCATACGTGCACAGTACGCCTGGGCACATTTTGAATTACGTGGCTGCGAGGAAGAGTTAACGCATTGCTCCAACACTCTTTCCAGTTCTCACGGAGTGGTTGCCTGCCGTGGGCTTCCTGGTGCAGGGGATGGAAACCAAGCTGCCACCTCAGCACAGAAAGTCATTTTGGATAGTCCTTCACACTTTGCGGGGCAAAAGCATTTGAAAGGGAAGTGCGTGACATGAAACGCTGGGGTGAGACGGCCAGTGCTTCCTGCTCCAAGCCATGCCAGACAAAGGCTAGGAAACACGAACAGCATTTCTTTATTGTGCTCCTTGTTTCTCAGTTCTCAGACCGAACCAAAGTTTATAAAATTGCAAACACGCTGAAGTAAATAAAATTAAACAATCATATCCGTGGTTTTCAGACCTTCAAAAACTAGTTTAGGATGAGGACTTATTCACATAACCTTTTCTGTTTTGCCATGTTCTTTATTTTTCGCTATATAACGGAAAGGAAAAAAAAAAAGAAAAGAATGGTTCTTTTATCTACTAAGGGAGGGCTATTCACCTCCACCGGTACCCATTTTACTATTGCCTCAGGGTACTGCAGAAGATTAATCATTTTCCTGTTGAAGAGTCAGCATAAATTCCAGAATTTAATAATGCAAATCATAAAACCTCTCTTAATGATCTAATCACTGCTATTTCCATGAAAGTTTGTGAATAAATTATACTGAAAGAGAAGTATTCTTGCCTTATATTAACCACTCTGGCAGGCAGTGCCCCCGATGTAGGACGAGGTCTGAAACTGTCCACAAATTTGGTGGACACAGGTCAATTTATGAGATGAGAAGGATGTTTGCACTAGGGCCCTGCTTATCTGAGTCTCCCACCAGTAGCTTCTGAAGATCACACCAGAAAGGATGAAATTTTTTTAGGAGCGTCCTAGATAGGATCTGTTTGCTACATGCCAAATTAGTTCATCTCCCCATATCTACACCTCTCCTGCCAGGCCCACCACACCTGATGCCCAGTGTGGTTACCTCAGCATGACAGAAGTGGAGTCTTTCTGATACTGAAGTCTCACAAAAATAACATCTGGATAGTAATCAGCTTGTTAACTTCTCCTTTACATGATGGTCATATTGGCTAGGGACAGGGAAGCTGATAAGGATCTGATTATATATTACTTGTGGTTTTTGGAGGTGCCCTTCATCTCTTTCCAGAGACTTTCTAACCTCTTAAAGCTTTACAGGCAACATTTGCCCAACAAATGCGAGGCTCTGTAGCACAATTTTTTAAAGGACCTCAGTGATATCAGTGTGTGACAGGAGTCTTATTTTAGGACTTTAAATTAATGGGCTTGTAACAATTTGGTATAAATAGAAATGTAACATCTAATATCTATTAACCCATCAACTAATACCTGAACTAATATATATTGATATAGAATAAAACTATTCCACAGGGTTCTCTAAAATGCATTTAATCATTCATTTTCTCAATATGAGAAGAAAGATCTGCTCTATTAAATGAAAAATCACAATAGGACAGATTACTCTTGTAGCAAAAAATATGAACATTAATAGTGGGCTGAGCTACAACTGCCTAGAGGCTGCAAAGGCAATATGGAAGGAAGGAAACACAGGCAATATCATATATTAGTATATTTAGTCTGTTGGCTACACATTTTTATTATATTGTATTATATTATATTGTATTATATTATGTTATATTATATTATATATTATTGTATTTCACTTGAATTTTGGCAGCTTAAATAGTACTCCTAACTCAAAATAAGAAAAGGACGTGAAATTATTCAGTTACTATACAGACAGGCCAATTCCACTGCAGTCAATTAGATTACACTAAGGCTGAATTTGATCCAATGGTTGATTTATCTGGTTTAACTTGAAGTGATTTCCAGTTTAATATAATTTTAAAAAAAAAAAAAATCCAATCAACATGCCTGGCTAAAGTTTAAAAAGGACTACCATGTATCAGCCCTAAAAGGTCATTTTTAAAACTTTTTTTCTGTTTATGTTCACTTCTCGCATTTAGAAGAAACATAATATCCATAAGAGGAAAAAAACCTCTTTTACCTAGATAAAAGATAACATATAATCCTAGCTAATATTATCATCCTTGCTTTTTCATTATTTTCCAGTCCCAGGAGTATAACTATAATCCAGGTATAATGGCATTTTTTAAGCCAAGAAACAGAAGTTAAATGTCAATACCAGCTTAAAACTATTACTTAACACATATGGGAGCTACCTGACTGACAGTCTTAACGAACACAATGGGGGTTAACACAAGACAAGGAAGAAAATAGCCATCTCAACACCATCCAGAAAAATACACACGCTCTCATTTTTCCAGCTATTATTGTCTGGGATATCCAATATCCAAAAGTGTTGTAAGTGAAGATTACCTATACTCTCCATGAAGTCTTCACAATTAGAAGTTAAAATTGTATTACTTTATGGTCATCTTTATAGTGATCTTCCTGACCTTTGGTTTTCATCTTTTTCTCTGGTGATCTTATTGATGGTTTTCCAATTTTTCTTCTGCATACAGGCAAATGTAGCTTAGCTTTTGGCTGGTTGTTAACCTATATATTGTGTAAGGAGGCTTCTAGATTAAAGAAGCTGACTGCAGCATGAACATTATCACCTATATCAGAATGCGAGTGCTGCTTCAGCAAGAAACCTAAACAATTTCAGAGATCCAAATGTCTAAAATCATTACCAGGCAGTGGCAATTGCTCTGGATAATCAAGGCAAAATCCCGTAACTTTATTGTTCATATGTTTCAAAATGTCTTGATTAAAAGGTCTGAAATTGAGAGCCAGAGGACATGTTTCTATTAAAAAAGTGGATTTTAGTCAGTGATTTTATCAGACTCACAAATTTAATCTCAGTCTTTGTAAAGCACTATCTTGTGTATTTGAGAACATTACTACACCTCGCTTTTGCCATTGTGGGGTAATTCATCCTTGTGCAGCATGGTAAAACAAGGTGGTTGCAATCCTTCCAGCAACATTGGCTACGTGTGAGGCCTCCACACGAGGTGAGCGAGCGCAAGTAAAGGGCATTTCGGTTTAGGACAGAGCAGGATTAAAAGCAGGAAATCCGTTTGCGAAAAATCCATCTCTCTGCTGTGAAGTGCCGTGAGACTCTACCGCTCTTTTGAAGCTTTGACTTCAATAGGAGTAAAATTGAACAGAGCCTGAGCAAACATAGTACTGTTTATTTACGTGATATAATGTAAGTAAACAGCGCAAAAGTAATTCAGTGTTTTATCACAGCATGTGATAAGCCATTATCTCATGTTTTCTATGGAAGATAGTCTCAGCTGAAAAACTTGGTAACACAGTAGGCTATTAATAGGATGTAGAATGTGATTATGTTTTTTGGATTACTGCAGTATGTGATTACTTTTAGGAGTTGGTAGAAAGAAACTCTATTAAATGATAATTATAGGACTGTATTCACTTTAAAGTTCTGTAATAGACCCAAACATTGGAGTTTTCATTAACTCTCCTCCACAGTTAATAAAGCCATTTTTCTTTGAAACTAGCAGTTCCCTCTGAAAGCGGTGGCATGGTATATAGATTACGCGGATTTACAACTGAAAAAAACCCCAACAACTTTAAATGATTGTGTAAATTATTTGACTTGCAAATGGTAACACGCTCTCTCTGAGAAGTTTTTTTATATGGAAGTACCTAGAATTTTAACTTTTTTACTTTGCTCTCTACCATAACTTACTTAAAAAACCCCCACAGAAATAGTTAAATTAACAACATCACTGCACTGATGATTTTACAAAAATGAGGGAAAGACAGGATGGAAATGGATGGATTTCATTGCACTATTCAGTTCCCAAACATGAAATTATACAGGAAGATTCAATCCTTAAATACTGTCTTGTTGAAATAACCTTTTGCAGTATTGTGAGGTTCACTGCGTTCAACTGACATCATCATTTCAATTACAAAACATTTTTATCTGGGTTAATTTTGTCATTAAAAAGAAGAATGAATTTGCTGCATATGAAAATGAAGGATTAGTGGAATTGGCTGGAGTCAGGAACCATAATACCATTTGCCTGCAGCTGTATCAGAGCATCTCAATTCTAACCTATGCTGCTTCTGTTAGATTATAAAATCTAATCCATTTTCAGTTTAATACGGTGACCATAAAGTATCTTTTAAAGAGAAACTTGGCCTCAGGGTCTCAAGCAAAGAATACGTTTTTATTTACTTCCCTCTAAAAATACATTCATCAATTTTTCAAATATTGTGTTTTACTACTTTAAAGAGAATAAATATAACCCCTCCACTGGATCCTTTATGAATTGCTTATGTATGTACAAGTGTCAAGCACTAGGCAACAGTATTACTTTGATCCTTCAAGAATAACAGAAATTTTGTTTGGGAACTCTGATGATAATTACCCTCACTTCAGATGTTGATAGAGATATAAATCATGCCACAACATAATACTTGAGAGAAAAATGTTTTTACTGAAATCACGTATCTGGATTATGCTGCTTTTTGTACTTCTGGCAATCTAGAAGAAATCATTTGGATTCATTATTTAAACCAGTTCAACTGAGTTCTACTTTCCAGAAAACAGTTCACATTTCCTTCAAACATTAAACCTTGCTAATGAAAACCAATTTCTTAGAAGCTGAAGCAGTTTTTTCCTGTACAGGAAAATAGCAAATTAACATTGAATGAGAATATTATATTGACTATTGTTAAATAAATAGAAAAAAAATATGTATAATGGCTGAAACTGTCTTTTTTCTGTTTACCCCACTCTGGCTTCCTCAACGGCTGGCAAGTTAGGTTCACCGATGCTATTATGCTAGATGATCAAATAAGTTTTGATGCTCACCTATGCCTGGTTTGTTTTTTTTTTTTTGCCTACAGATTTCTTACATCTTAACATCAATGTGAAAGTAAGGCTATACTATATTTCATGAACAGAAAATTGGCAAAGGGATCAGGATACCCATATCCTGAGATACACCCAATCTGGGTATGTTTCACAACAGAAATCAATATTTGTATTTCCTACAAAAGGTTAGTGTGACAGTGATTTTATTCCATTAGGAAACTAGTCTATGTCTCTTGTGATCCATAATTCAGAAAAAATTAGCAAGTGGAGTAAGGTGAACAAATACAAGCAACCTAACGATTTATCCTGCCTCAGCTAATTTTAGCTTAGCAAGTAAGTTTTCTCTGAATCAAGGACATCTGCCAATTACATTTAGTGAATGTTTTTGTCAATGTTTCTTACCCTCTTCCTGGGAGACAAAATGGCAGTGGATTTTTCATGTAGGATATTATTATGTAATTTAAAATACGTATTCAAGAAAATGAAAGTGAGTTAACAAGTATTACATTATTCCAAGAACATCCTTGTATTTAAGCTACATTTTTTTCTGCCTTCCTCCTCTAAATCTCTGGAAAACAGACACTCTGTCAAAGTTAATGAAAATGCTGTTGCATGACATTATGTTGGCCATTAGTTTTACTTTGTCATTTCTTTGGACTCTAGTATAGAGGAAATCTTTACACAAACCTCTGTTGTCTCTGAGTGTAAAATTTGGATTATGAATAATTTCAGGTGGTAAACTGAAGATAAATCTTGGTCCATTGGCCGAGTCATCCTTGTCATCAGCACTAATTGTAATAAATTGCTGTAAAAGAAAAGTAGTCTGTAAACAAACAGCTCCTTCTCTCGATACATCACATATAGACAGCATTCTGAGAAATCTCTTGAATACAAAGAATTCTGAAATAGCAGAAACCTCCCAAACACCTCAACAAACGTATGCAATTATAAACACAGAGCAGACTCGAAACTAGAACAGGCTATCTTTATTTGCTATTACATTTAACCAACACAGAATTATAGATGTAAAAGTATATATCTCTATATACATTCTTATATACAAATATGTGCTAATGATGACTTAATAGACTAAATAAAATTCTGCAGAAAATTCGGCAGCTCAGAGGAAGTTAAGCACAACGTCCTTTTCAAACTGCTACACTAACTGCAAAAGTGCAGATAATGTGTAGAGCCGTATTTCTGTATGATACTAACCCCTCTTCCTCACAGATTGTTCAGGGATAAATCTGTAGGCTAAACTCCACAAGCACTGTACTGTGATTCTTCCCATAAGATGCTGAGTATTTCTGTAATATCCAGAACAGGCTCACAACTGGGAAAGCTGCTCCCAACCAGCTTCGCTGCCCATGTGATGGCGGATACCCAGTCAACACCAGCCATATTCAATGCACGAAAGCACTGTATCTATAACTGCTGATAGCAGTTCAAAATAAAAACACAGGATATCGCCTTTCTGTGTGCTCTAGGCATTTTGGCCCAAATTTCAAAATAAACATTCGTTTACTACCACTCATTTGAGTTGCCAACACAAAACTGGGCTAACACCCTGCAGAAAGAAATTCATGCGCAGGGAAGATGGTGGGCACAGGCATACCTGATTGCTTCGAGCATTCTCGCAGACAAATGCTTCATAGGCTGCTGCGAATTTTGGAGCATTGTCATTGACATCAACGACCTTAATTGCAACTGGAACTTTGGCTTCCTGGTGTTGTTTGTCTATGGGAGTAAGCAAAACCAAATCAAACAGAAGCAGGAAAAACCCTCAAAACAAACAAAATCCCAGCTGTATCCAGGTAAAAATGAAATAGGCTAAAGTATTTCTATTGGGATTTATTGCAGCCTATCAAATTGAGACAATGAGAAGACTACAGAATTTATACCACTGATTATAAAATACCTCAGTGAAATACTTACGGACTTCAACTGCAAAGACAGAGATATTATGCCAAGCAATTTCTTCCCTATCCAAAGCTTTTATTGTCTTGATATTGCCATCTTCTGCATTAATAATAAAATATCTTTCAAGGTCAGTGTGACGATCAATTGAATATCTAAAGAAGATTGAAAGTCAGTAATTAGATAAAAGGAGGACTTAGTAGTTTCATGTATCCAAACTTGTTCTAAATCTTTATTATTTTTAAATAATTGTAAGTAGTACACTTATTGTTACCCTTAATATCATTGTCAAAGGGATGATATGTGTTCTTTTAAAAGAGATTCATCTGGTTGGTTTCTACATTTAGAAAAAATATTACATCAGAGTGTTTGTAGTAAGTAAAAATTTTTGTTCTTTGAAGTCTCTATATTAAAGCCCCCAAATTTTCTTTATTTTCCTCTCTTATGAAACATGATAAAAATATCTAATGTGATATTTATGTTTTCTTCTGTTTCATACTAGTCATTAAGATCTTTTAAGTCTTCTGATATTCGGATTACTCAGAATGTTAATTGATCATATCAGATTATTAAATATTATCCATTATCTACACATTTGTACAGCTTTACACAGCTCCGGTTTTCGTATCTTTACCTTGCAGTTCTTTGAAATGTTAACTATAGCCACAAAACAGAGTTTCATAATCCAATTTACAATTAGAACATGACAAACAAAAATAAATGAACAGAAGACTACCCAATGTAACTGCAGAAAGTAGGTGTGTGTATGTGCTTGTCATTAGCAATTAACGCTCAACAATAACCCAACATAATCTCTAATCTACTGCATAGACTTCTATCTTTTGAAAAAAACCATGATGTGATAACAGCATAGGCTATTTTATAGAAGATATAATTTAGAACAGAGTCTAACACAGATGTCCTTAAGTATATTTTAGTTAGACATAGCTATGGTATGCTTTCTTAGCGTTACAGGCTTTGAAAAACTAGTAGCTTATGGAACAAGACATAAAAACAATGCTGTATGGTTAAAGTTATTAATATTCTGGGTGAATTTAGAATATTACTGTGCTTGCAAAACTTGCATAACAATTCTAAAAGCTAATGCTTAGAAAGAAACAGCATGCTCTAATGAAGCATACCTTATAGCACTGTTTGCAGCATCAGGGTCTTTGGCATGTACTTTTCCAACCACAGTACCAGATGCTGCATTTTCTTGTACTTCAAAAATATAACTTGGCTTTAAAAACACAGGTGGCTCATCAGCATCTTCCACTGATATCTTCACTGTTACTGTGTCCTTGAATGGCCCATTGCTGATGAACTTAGGATCAATATGTACATTGGCTGCCTCTACCTTCAGACTGTAGGACTTTTTGGTTTCAAAATCTAAGCGCTGCGAGAAACAAGAGAGTGCATTCCACAGTTAGGAAAACTAGAGTGTAAAAGCACTAAGCAGTCCCCTAGTATTCAATGACATAAAACAAATGTGAGCATCTGTCAACAAGCTTGGACTGAAATGTGTGTATTTAAAAACATAAAGACTCAAATGGAAGGAGCTACATTCTATGTACGGAGCAGCATAGGAAGGCACTCAAAATATCACGACAGAGTCCTTGTCTTGCTCTTTGCTTGCTGTATCACTCAGGAGAGCACCTTTACTAGGAAAATTAACCTTTTCTTCATGCAGCCTTCCAGGTAGCACGAAAGAGTGATGGATAGGAAAGGGGTTCCCATGGAATGCCAGGCTTGGTCGATCCCAAGCTGGCAAGCTTTCCTTTAGAGATATGGATGTGGCTTGAATTGCTAATGGGTGCACAATGAGATAGGACACAGAGAAGTTAAATTATTTAAGTAGTAGGGGAAATACAAAGATGCTTTGCAGTGCTTTCATTTCTGTAGTTCTTTCCATCCATAGATCTCATAGCACTTTACTAAGGGGAGGTGAGACAATGCCCCATGAGGTAAGTCCCTTTGGGAGTCTGATTAAAGTCACAGCATACCTGCATTGTCATTGACATGAAATGGCTGCAGTGTTGCAGTATTGGTAGCCTCAAAATGATCACGCAGGTGCCAACCACAATTCACAAAGTATGTTAACACCATAGACTGAATGGTGTGACAGTTCACCCACGTTTTAAAATACACAAAAAATACACTCCCACCTCTAGAACAGCTACAGTAACTGAACCACAGCATAGTTTTGACTAGAGGAGACCTTTGGGTCTCTTCCTGAGAGACTGCCCCAATGTGCAGGGCAGGGCTAACTTTGAAGTTAAGTTGCCCAGGCCTTCTCCTTTGAGTTTTGATTATCTCCAAGACAGATGAATAGCTATAGAGATACAAAGGGCAAAATAATAATGCTTAAATAATGAATAAAATTTATGATTACAATTTGTAATTTAAAATTCATTTCAATAACACTTTTAAAGATCACACTGTTGGATTGTATATGAAATCACCTCAGTATTTTTGCTGCTTTTTGCATAGCCTGTGGCTCCTTCAGAACAATATTGTGGACAATGCACAGCTGAAGAATTCAAACTATAGGGCATGAGGCTATTCAGACTGAACATAAAGCAACAGTGAATGTCTGCTACTTATCAGCACTAGGCAAAACTTCATTAACAATGAAGCTGATGGCATTGTATTTTACCGTGACTTTTTATTATGAATTCATTTAGTTTGTGCAATTAATCCACTGTACAGTATTTATGTAACTCTTCTTGGTTATTTTCTTCCATTCCAATTCAGCTAATGGGGAAATGGAATATTAAGAGTTAATCACAGCTTTAGAAACACACATTTACTGATATTTTAGCTTAGGCGGTAATCCATTATTACCAAATATTCTGTCAGCAACAAAGAATACTACACGTTAGTGGGTATTACTCACCTTCTTGAGCTTTACAACACCTTCCTGAGTCTCATAATCTGTTGTAATTTCAAACATATCCATGCCATCTCCATCAATGATGCTGTAAGCTACTAAGCCATTTTCCCCAATGTCTGGATCTTTGGCCTTCACTCTTCCTACTTCCTCTCCTGGGACAGCTGCTTCCGACACTGACATCTGGTACACACCTAGTGGAAGAAAAAAAGGCACTTGCCTTAAGTATGCAGTCTGCTCTCCAGTTGTATATTTACTCATTTAACTTGTAAGTTCCAAATAAACGCAGTAATTTTTTACGTTTTCAAATCCCCCGAAGGAATGTTATGTTATAAAGAGCTCTGAGAAGCAAGTCATCTGTGAAATCTTAAACCACATTGCTGATCTATGTAACATTACCTCCTCACTAATGTTTTATACAACATCTGTGTATCATTCTATTCAGGGTGGGGTTAAAAATACAACCAAGCATTCAGAATGCAGAAATTGTTGTGACATCAAGGTTAGCATTCATATCAAAAAAGTTATTACAAAAATGGAAGAAAAATTCTCTTTCATATCACTCATGGTATGACCTTCAACTCTGTAGAGTCCAGAAGCATTTCTGCCCATTCATTCAGGAGCCACAAATTGTATACAACGAATTGGATAAGACCTCTCTGCTGTGCTGGCTAAAGAATAAATCTGCTGCTTTCTGTGGCTCTAATTTGGAGTGTGAACATATAATAGCAATGAGTATTAAAATTTAACACAACAGAGAATACATACCAATTTGTATGGGAACCCATACCAAACAAAAAATGGCTTTCCCTCATCAAACTCCAATAGGAAAACCATCCCCAAACATCCCACAGACGTGCTGCCATACAGGTTTTTCCTTCCATATTCAGGGACACCAGAGGAGACCAATACTGTTCCTGGATAAATCTCTCTCCAGCAGTTGTCTTTTAGGCAGCACTGATTCCAGGACCTTCCCAACCTGCTCCAGAGTTCAGATAACATAAGCTGATCCTAAATGTACAAATCTATGTCAGCATTTTCTGCCACTTCATTAGCATTAATAAATTGGGGGGGGGGGGGGAAGCATGAGAAAATAAAATAATCTAATTTACCCCACCCTCCATAATTGCTCTTTATTGCTACCCGAGCACCCTAGGAACATCAGGACATCAAGAGACTTACACCAGGCAGGGACTTGGCTCATTACCCATAAAAACAATTGGCACATGTCATCGAAATAGGTCATTAACTCCAGTCACAAAGAACCCCAAATTTAAGCACATAACTCATAAACGGTTTGAGCAATGAACAAAAAAAAAAAAAGGAAAAGAAGAATAAAAAATCAATCACTTGGATATTTATATAAACAGGTCAAATCCTGGGTTTGAGCTACAAAGCATTCCAAATTAAGGTTTTAAGTCGAGGGTGAATGATTAAGTAGAGTAAGTGCTCCTTGGTGTTTCTGATAATTTTAAATATTCTCCCAAAACGGTCAGTAAAGTGGCTTGAATTTGTAGAGAAAAATCCATCATTTGACGGAGTTACTCAAGAAAATACATATACTGGGGTCCTAGGTTATGATTTGGAGTGAAAAGGTATGTTTGTGAGGTATTTAAAGCCTGACATCTTTAGGGTTTAATACTTTCCTATTAGAATGGTAGAAAAGGCTGACATAGATTTTTACATTTAGGGACTGGCTGTGTAATTTAAGCTCTTGCATGAGGGTGCAGGAAGCAGCAACATTGGAAGACCTGTTAGAGAGATGGTTATGTCCAGGACATATCAGTGTCATAACGGTTGCTCAGAGGAGAAACAGGGTGGGCTGGGATGGTGTGTATACTGCACTCCAAAAAAAATCCAACCCCTTGCAGAGATGAGACGCAGAACAGATGTGTGGGTCCATTAATGTACTTCCACCCAACTGTGAAGACTGAATCTGTTAATGTCAGCCCTGATTAATTTTATATCTGAAAAATAAATAGCACAGGTATAAAAAAATGACTTTATTTGACCACCAGCAATACCCTTCAACTGCCAATTTAAAAATGTAATCGTACTAAATTTAGTCTGTATTGCCATGGTAAATATAATCTTGAGGAGTATCCAGTCTTAACTTTTATCTTTATGGACATTCGCCATTCACAGAGAGCGTTTACAGAAGTAAAGGATGAGGCACCAACCCTTAAAATGAAAGGCTATGTGAAATAAAAAATGATGCTCATTCACTCGAAGGTCTGTCAAAGACCTGCAAGGGCATAATCAGGAGCTGTTAACAGATTGTGCAACACCTTCATCAAGGGCCAAGAATAGCAAGACACTTCAAGTCTGAGATATACAGCTGTAAGAACATAAAGTAGATCTCCTTTCCGTTGTCCATCTTCATCAAAAAACAAAGTGGGTTTGTTCATTGAAAATGACTATCATAACCATGTTGCAAACAGCTATGAACATGGAGTACTGAAAGGCATGACATGAGGCCACTTGGAGACTTCTTTCAAACACTAAATCTACCTGGAGAGCTTTCTGCTGCATACACGTTATGTGCCTACTGCATACTGCAACTCTCCCAACACAGAAGAATCTGTTCCTACACAATACATGCAGGGATTTTTGTTTTAACCTCTTCCTATTCACGCTGCAATGATTTCTTAAAGTTCTTGTGGTCTGAGCAGAGGAGTAAACACCGCTTGCTTTTTTAAAGTGTCTTTTACACCCACACTATAACTATGAAAATGGGAAAGGAGGTAAACCAGCTTATCCCAGCACTGCTGCAGGGCAGGTACATTTGCAGGTATTTTTGACAGATTTGGTTTAACACACAAGACAGTCCTCAAGAAATGGGGCTTCCTTCTCCATTAACAGAGAAGTTCAGACTATGTCTCCCTGATCGTATCATAGGTATATTTCTAATATAACATGGTCCAGTAGTTTAAAAAATGACGTGTAAGGTTAGGAAACTTTGTAATCTAATCTTGACCTCAAAAGGTCTCACTGGAACACAAAGCAAATAATTCAGATACTAAAGCTCTATATGTTTGTCCTGGTTTTGGCTGGGATAGAGTTAATTTTCTTTCTAGTAGCTGGTATAGTGCTATGTTTTGGATTTAGTATGAGAAGAATGTTGATAACACACTGGTGTTTTCAGCTGTTGCTAAGTAGTGTTTATACTATGTCAAGGATTTTCCACCTCCTCAAGCCCAGCCAGCAAGAAGGCTGGAGGGGCACAAGAAGTTGGGAGGGGACACAGCCAGGGCAGCAGACCCAAAGTGGCCAAAGGGATATTCTATACCATGTGATGTCATGCCCAGTATATAAACTGGGGGGACTTGGCCTGGGGGGGCAGATTGCTGCTCAGGAACTAACTGGGCATCGGTCAGTGAGTGGTGAGCAATTGCATTGTGCATCACATGTTTTGTATATTTCAATCCTTTATTATTATTATCATTATTATTATTATTATTATTACTACTACTACCACTACTGTTACTATTATTGCATTTTATTATTGTTGTTATTATCATTATTATTTTCTTCCTTTGTATTCTATTAAACTGTTCTAATCTCAACCCATGAGTTTTACTTTTTTTTTTTCCCCGATTCTCTCCCCCATCCCACTGGGTGCATGGTGTTTAGTTGCTGGCTGGGGTTAAACAACAACAATGTTACTAGCAAAAATGTGCAAATAATATTTATCTATTCACATGTGTGCTGTGATAATCCATCAATTACTGCTTTTTGAAGTTTTGAATATGTCTGATACTATACAAATACTGGTACTAGTAGTAAACGTGAGTAAGGATTCTGTTGTTACTTACTCTGTGGGAACTTTGGTGGGTTGTCATTGACATCTGTAAGTGTAATTGTCACTTTGGTTGTCCCTGAGAGGCCTCCCATGTGTCCTCCCATATCTTTTGCCTGTATTACAACGTGATACTCTTCCTTAGCTTCTCTGTCCATATTCGGAAGGGCAGTTCGGATAATTCCTATAAATACAAAGAAAATATGGCACATACAAATTTTCACAGGTTCACATCACAAAAGATTGGATACTACATTTTTAGCTTGCATTAAAATACAGCAATATTTGCAGTGATGGTGCGGATTCTGTTTTCCCTACACTGTGCATCGTGCTATGCAAGGAAAGTAGCCCAAATATTCAACACAGCTGAACATAGAACAACCCCGGAGAATTACAGTTCAGCAGAGAAACTGCCATTTCTATCATACCATATCATACCACAAAAGAAATAGTATCATCTTTCTAGTGTAGTGTACCCAGAAGCTCTACCAAATGCCAGGGGATGAACCTGCAAAAGAGCTTAGCTAGAATCAAGAGAGAATGAAGGAAGCTTTGCTCAAACACATCAGTAGATATACCCAACTGTACTGCTTCAGTCAATATATTTACTTCTTCATTTTAATGTATTCCAGTTATGAGGTCCTACTGAAATAAACTGCTCAATGATACCTGTTTGAGCTTCCACCGAGAAGTACGGCTGACCTTCAAGAATACTGTAAACCAATTTGGCACTGTTCCCATAGGTAGGATCATCAGCATCTGAAGCTGTTACCTGAATAACTGATGTACCTAAAAATGGGAAGCAAACACAGAAGGAATATAGTCAGAAGCAAACACGTCTGTAAGAACCTTGCAGAGATGCTTTCAGTCATACGGCATAACTATTTCTTAACTTTTTTATTTCCAGGTCTGGTAAATGAAAAAAAATTACGTGGCAATTTATATACGACAAAATAGACTCATACGAGCCAAAAAGATTTATCACCAGCTGTGATGTGGATTAATGTTCTAAGCAGTGAAGATATAAAAGTCAGCAGTCACTCTGTACCATTATGGTTTTTTTCCTCAGTAGTTTAAGCGTTATATTGCTTTTGTCGTTAGACAGCTAAACAATAGAGTTTTCTCTTTACATTTTCTTTAGTAAGTTTCAGAGAAACCATTCCTGTAAGAAATCTCCGAGATAGACACAAGCTCAAACAGGAGATGAAAACGGAATAGATAGTGTGGCAGTAACTCCTTAGTTTTATTACCCAGCTCTGCCAAAGGAATGATCTTGATGTTTACCCCAGAGGATTCACACTCCATAAATTCCAGGGGACCCTCACGCTCCTTCCTAGGAGGAAATAGGCCTGTTCTAGGAACCATCTAGAGACACTTCAACCGTGACAGTCAGTAACTGTGCGGGGTTTGAGTTGGTCTGCAAATTAGATAAATTGACTGAGTCACTGGCTGAGCATGAAGTAAATTTTACTTCCCCAAATTCTAGACGATAAGAATTAAATAAAGCCAAGACGTACTGACAATGCAACATCTTCCATAAGGCCAGGAACTGAAGTGCATTTATGAGTACTTACCTACATTTGATCTCTCTGGCACATTGGCATGGTAGTTTTCATGAAGAAACTCAGGCGGGTTGTCATTTATATCTTGAACTTTAACAATGAATTCAGAAGGTGGTTCCAAAGGTCTGTTAGTGTTCCTGTCTACAGCTTGTGCCGTGAGAGTGTACTGAGCTCTCTCCTCCCGGTCCAGTGTCTTTGTTGCATGGATGTTCCCTGATTTGTCATCAATAACAAAAATGATTCCTGCTCCTTCACCTGAGAGAATGTATTTAATGTTTCCATCTCCAGAATCAATATCTGAATGAAGCTACAAAACAAGAAACAGACATACCTTAACAAGATGGTATATGGTTCACGTACGTGTTTATGAAACAAAAAAATTCATGAAATTACTATCATTTCACAGTTTTCAAAAATCTTGTCTTACATCAGGCAATAATCCATACTAGGGCACATGCTGTGAACACATCTGCTCTGCATTCAGAGAAGCTGCCTGCACAGACTTGCATGCTACCACACGTAGGGTGCTACTGAGACTCAAGCTTAAAGATTTAAGGAAGAGAATACCGGAGAAGATAGTTATAACAGGTTCTTTATTCAAATGAAGTTGGAAGGAAGAATCATTTTCACGAAGATTTTCCACACTTTTTGCTAACCATATCCTACTAGGTTGCGTGTAAAAAGCTGTTAAGTGACAAATGGGAAGTAATGAATGAGCCAATCAGTGACTGCCAACTAGTTTTTAATTACAACCTCTTTAATATAAAAGAAGTAACAACTGCTTACTAAACATTCTTACTTTCACAACCAATGCACACCTTAGTTTGACAGATGAGGGAAACATTGAGCCAAGTTACAGATTCATTGATTTTATATTGACATCTACAAATTGCACAATACTAACCATCTTTTAAACCAGAATACCCTGAATGGTATTTGCTGTCATTGATCCTGTTCTCTGCTCTTTTTGTGCTGGGGTTAAGTCAACACAGTTCTGCTGACCATTTATAAACTGGCAAATATAGTGTTTTATTTATGTATTTATATTCTGTTAGTGTTAGACAGTAACAGAATAAAAAATTAGGCCAGGATGTGTGTACGTACACATGTGCACGTAGATATATATCTCCCTCTATACATAACCCTCATATATTTAATTTTACTGATAACTTGAAAATGAAAGGAGGAAGAAATACCTATTGAGCAGTACACTTTTACTGAGCTGCTAGGTTAGACAATACATTTTTAATTACTATTTTTAAAGACCCAAGAACGATACCAGATATTCTTGAGACATATTGTTGCTCAGGTGGTTGCTGTGGTTCTTGCTGTTGTGTTAAATAACAGCTTGCATACCTTCATGCAAAGGCTGCTGAGGTCAATGGAAAAATTTGTATTCACTTAGGTAGTACTTTGTTTAGCACCTTAACTGAGCTACAATAAACCGATTAATTTAGGTTAGTAAGTGGCTGCTGAAGAAGCAGCTAATACAACAGAAAAGCGATGGCAAGAAAAAAAGCAACTCCCAAAATAATAATATAAATTAATAATATTAATCGATGACCGAAAAAGAAATTCTTTCTTACCCTTCCTACTAGTACAGGATCTGGTCCCGTATACTCTTCTATAACAAAGAACTGATTCCACACCCAGCCTCTTTTTGAACGATGCAGAACTTGTCCTTCTTTTCCTTTTTCATGGTGACCATGAAGTGATGGCCTTGTGTGGTTCAGTTTTTCTGTAGTTATGGCATGGCTGTAATACAGCATGCCCAGGCAGATAAGAGCGGCATGTAAACAATTGTCCTCCTTCATTTTTGGTTATTTTGTAGGCACAGGAGTATCCAAGAATCTACCCCTTCCACCTTGGAAGTCAAAAAGTTTGGGGCAACTGAAAAGTTTCAGATAAAATGTTCTGCACATAGGATGCCACCACACATTAAACACATCACTTTAATGCTCTGCAGCTTCCCAATTTAATTCCTGAAAGAAAGTAAAAAGGAGAAGATTGTCAGTTCTTTTACATCTTTGAGGTGTAATAATTTTTTTATTAAGCAAAATCAAACTAGGACCACCTTGGGAAATTTCAAGATAAGAAGAAGATTAAAATATATTAATAATTCTGAAATACTGAGTAATGAGCATATTTGGTGTTTTGTTACATGCAACTGCCGCCTTATAACGTCTCCTGACTTGCTGGTTAGGGCACTCATTTGGAAGTTGAAAGATAGAGACTCGTATTCTCTCATGATCCTTCCAAATGGATTTAGCCCAAGATGCAAGGGAACTCTAGAAATACCTAATTTATATCTAAGCCCTCTTTGGAGCTTAGATATAAGCCTTAGATATAAGCCGTTAAGCCATAGGTTTAGCTAGAAGATAGATACCAAGATACTTGCTTATCAAGAATGGAATATTTCTACACATGCCTGGAAAAAGGCCTTTTCATGACCAACAGATTTTCGTGCTGAAAATAACTACCTATGTTTTTCTAGGCAGGAGCAGTGGCTGACAGAACTCTGAGGACCTACATTTTGGATTTAGACCCCTGAAGTAGCCCTTCTACCACCCTCTGAGGATCAAGTCATCATAGCGGAGAAGCAGCAATGATTGCCAATTCTGCTGTCTTTGTGCTGGTGACGATAAATGCCACAAACCAATAAAAACATATTCAGATACTTTTGATAATATAACAATTGATTGGGCTATTTATTCCTACTTTCCCTGTGATTTAAATTACCAGAATTATATTGATTTCTTACTTTCTAATAATTCTTAAACCACTAAGTCAGAATTAATATTTGAAGAAGAAATTATATAATATAGTGAAACCTGAACTAAGGTCTATACTTCCAGCAGCTAACAATCCATCATACAGGCCACTTGTGACTTATCCCTGGGGTTTCCAATATATTCTCCTTGAATCTTTACAGAACAGCCAATTTTTACACGGTCCCTACGATGTTTGTTTCAGCTTCCAGTGTAATTCACTTTACTCTTCTGCAAGATACTAATAAAACACTCAATGCTATATTCATACAGGCATATATATATAAATATATGGTACCATCTTCTTTAAAAGAGTGATTTTTTTATGAGAAATAAGGAGATCTTACACACAGCATTTGTAGCACAGAAAATGTGAATATAGGGAAAAGCTTGAACCTACATCACATTCTATAACTCCAGCAACAGGTGAACATCTCACTAGTACTAAACCCACTCATCTTGGGATGTCTTTCTCAAATCCTGAGCAGTCTTGTCCTCCTGTCCACATCCCTTTGCACAGTTACGTAAAAATACACACCCAATGTTGACAGACAAGTGTTAGTAAATAAGTAATTCATAAATAAGGAATGAAATATTTGGGTTTATTTCCTCAAAAAAAAGATTAGTTTTTATTTTTATTTTATTAAAAACTGAAATCACCTCAATTACATCACCACAATGGCTCCAGCATAATGAATTAAATTAAAGTCATACATATAAATGCAAATGCAATCTGGCTTCCCTGAGCATATTTATTAAGTACCACATTTGGTTTATCCATTCAATTTTTTACTATTGTTATACGATGTCACATTACAGATGACTCATACCAGCATGGCAGACATGAAAAAGAAAACAATCTTTATTATTTTGGTCAGAAAAATGCTTTTATTCTGACACAATATATGTGTGTGAAATGTGGAGCTTTAGGTCTGTGGTTTTAGAGCTTATTTCATATCTCCATTTTGTTGAGGGGTAAAAATAAGGTAGGACTTAAAGGACCTGAAAACTGAGATTTAACCTATTTTGGAAGTGGCTTAAATATGAAAGGCCTTTCAACACTAGTTATTATAGTGGCTTTCTATGATAATAGTCAATTCTAAAAAGAAAGGACACTTTTTTCCCCCCAGTTTTGCATAGAAAAAAAAGAAAACTGAAGCCCCTAGTACGCACTATTTACTTGCCAAACTTCACTGTCATTTAACTTTATTAAACCATAGCAAGCCTTTTTAAATAAAATTCAATTTCAAATTCCCTACTCATCCCACAGATGTAAAATGAGTTATTCCGTCCTGTTTAGTAAACACCTGTGGATTTACATCTTTGTGGCAGGTGTAAATTTAACCCCACAGCAAGCAGGCTCTGAGGTTACCTCTTTTGGCTGCTTTGTCCACAGAAATTTATTGATGTAACCAAATTCTACATACTAAAGCTAGTTCAGCCTGCTTCATAATTGCATTCAGTTAATCAACGATATAGCTGTTTCAGGTATAGTTTGCTATGGAGTGTCCTTTGAGCCAAATAGTCTTCAATGCCATGCCCAGTATAACTAGTTACGCTGGACAAGTACATTTGCTATAGGAATCTATAGCATGTTACTCGTGTGCAGCAGGTAGAGGTGCTCAGGCTCTTGCACTGTTAAATGGGGCCTACATGCTCCAAAGAGAAATGAAATAGGAAGGTACGCCTAGACAGCTGCGCATTTTTAAATCTGCTGTGAAAAAAAAATGCAAGTAAACTGTTTACATTAATAGATTTTGGACGTGTTTGAAAATTAAACTCACTGATAATTATTCTTCATTAACATCACATAATGATCTCGACAACAAAAATAAGTAAACAAATATGACCATTATTCCCAAACTTCTCAATACTGTTATGTAAATCAGTAAACACTTTATGAAGATGCTTAACAATAATGGAAGAGCCAAGCTGATATATACACTGCTTATTATCAGCTACTCAAGTGTGAAGTGCTAGAAACAAAATATTAATCACACATCCATGCTTAATTTACTAATCAGGATTTAAAGCAAAGTTTGCTACCTTTTGTTTTATCCTCTGCATATACATGGATAGAGAGGAAGCAATAAGGCTGCACATCTTCAAGATAAAACTATTATCTCCCATCCACTACTTCAGCTAAAAAAATACATTCACTAAGGCTGTTTATGGTAATTGCTTCTGGTTTGAGTTATAATGTGACTCCATGCTAGTAATACCAACTTGGCTCTTTAGTAAGTGACCTACTGCTAGATAGGCTGCAATTAAAGCTAGAGCTGCAGGCAATAAGGTTTCCCTGGCCTCCTCGTGCCCCTCTCGCCTTCTCCCTTCCTGAAGTTCATACCCTCTGTTCAGTTACATAGTGGTTGCCAGAGCAGTAAGCCCTCTGACTCCTATCGGCATAAGAAAAACTAATAGAATAAATCAACAGGGTTCCACTGACGTCTATGAAATTATTTAAATTCAAAACAGCTACAGTTTGGCTTTTTATTTATGAACTACTTCCTTCCTAAAAGGCAAGATACAGAAGATGCTCTTGCGTTAAAGGTAAAATAAACTTCATTAAAAAACAAAGCAGTATTATTAACAAGAAAGTCTTTTTTTTTTTTCTTTGTTTTCCAAAGCAAGCTACTTAAAACCTTTCACACATTTTAATGTCAACTTAGCTGCTGAAAGCTTACGGTTTCCTACTTCTTCAAGCAGAAGAAGTAGGAGAAACAGCTAAACAATTTATAAAGCAATTCCTTTTCTCTTGTGGAAAAATACCTCATAATCCTGTAAGCATGGAATACAGATCTGAGGATGGCCATTGCTGCAGCTGACTGGACTGCTGCTCTGGTGAGTGCCTGCAAATTCTCTGTGTGCAGCACTTTTATTCAGGCACTGCACAACACTACACAGATAGTGAACTGTCAGAATCATTTGCTGTGAACGTTTCCAGTCTTTTTTAAAAAAATCACGATCTTGGAGATATCCTCAACATTATTGTGATTTCTGCACATAGATTCTATTCCTCAACTACAGCAAAGCAAATGTCAGTGGGCAGTTGACCAAACTGCAACGTCCTGATTTTTTTTATTGTTGCTTAGAATTGCACAACATATAATTTTGAAATCCCAAGTTTTCCTAAGAACTCTGTAAAAAAATCTGCTTCCCACTTCCTTAAACATAGTGGATGCCAGGTTTGAATGAAGGTGGACTTTTTCTCGAAAGGAAGAATGCCATTAACATATTTTAACTGCATACAAACAAATGATGGCAATTTTGGTACTGAATAATAGCTCTATCAGGGATAAAGGGAAAACAAGAGTTAACCAGCCACCACACATGATCAAATCACCATCAGAGAGGCACACGAACACAATGAGATTCCCAAATGCTGCCCATGTAAGTTGATCAGTTGAGGTATGCAGGACTGAGAAATGTTAAACCAATATCTAGTCCACATTTTGGAAAAACAACATACACGGTGAGGTGTATACACAAAACGTTTACAGGGAAATAGAAGATCTCTCTAAATAACTGTGAGAACATGCCTTCAGGGCACTTCTAGCTACATAGATAATATGTCTGGTTTGTACTTGTAGTTGCTACTTAGTCCTGGAAATGCAAAGCTAGTAAGTTTCAATTTTAACATAAGAAAAGTCTGTTTTCTACCGTTAGGAAAGAAAAACCATCAATATTCCTAAATGGAAATATGCTATTCAAGTAATTAAGAACACATTTATCATAAACCTGGAAAATGACATAACCATGCCCACAGTCTACGGCATGGAGTAGAGCCAGAGTCCTGACTGCTCCACAGCACATCAACTCCACTCTCCCTGAGCACTCGCGCGAGAGACGGCGAAGCGCACAGGCTCTCGACATGCGGCACCGCACAGGAGGGAGGTGGTGGTATGGGCTTATCCCTACTCTGATGGGCTAATCTAAAAAAATTAGTCTGCTCTACAAAACTTCACACACAAATTTGAATGACTGCTCATAGATGACTAATAGACAAAAATAAAGAGCCAGCAAAGACTATTTTAATGACAAGACCAGTCGCGGAAGTGAAGTCTGGCCAATTTTAAATTTCTTTCTTTTTCTTTATAGCAAAAATAATCCCAAACATTCATGCTGACTTCCTGTGTGCTATTAAATGACCATATGCCAAATTATAATAGACTAAACAATTTTTCTGATTTGTCTAGGCCATAACTTCTGGATGCTACATTAAAATAGCAATTGTTCTCAGGAATACACTTGGCAGAGAGCACTCAAGAGCACAGTGTAGCAATATAAGAATGGATGATTATGTTCTGAAATGTTTTGCAAAAGTATCAAGTAAATATAGCAAACTCCCAGTCCAAATGAGATTTTAGCTGTAATTAGAATTAGCTGAAAAGAGGAATGATTTATTTTACAATAATTTTATCGTCAGACAAGGAAATGAATAGTTTTTTAATGACAGAATAAATATTGGATCATATTAGTTCTGGAGTTAAGAGTGCCTGAGTTTTGGGCATGAGGCTGGAGCAGTGGGCACAGCTGGCTGAGCCCCCCGCTGCCCACGGAGGCAGGGAGGGACCTGCCGTGGCCAGGCAATGCACCCAGCTTTGCAGGGGCCTCTCCTCCGCCTAGTCAGGCAGAGCAAAGCTAACAAGAACCTGGGCATTTTTCCTGCTTTTGGGATAGGGCTGTTGTGAGCAGCCTCAGGGCTCATACTCCATGGGGTAACTGGAATGGTTAGCTAAGAGTCTCTTTCTTCCTTGAATACTGTCATCGGGGTCATGAAATATGAGCAGTTCACACAGAAAGAAGGTAGGAAAAAGATTTCCAGATCAAATTTCCAGATCAAATAATCAGTCGAGTCCCACTGAGCCCACACCGGTTAATCTTTAGGGCATATCATGAATTTAACTGCTTTGGGAATTTTTAATAAAATACATGAATTGAGGAATGTGGAAAGTTCTGTGCACAACCGTTTCACTACTCATGTGCACTGGTGAATGTATGCATAGGAGTGTGAATGCAGTTCAGTCTGGCATGTATTTTTATCCTCTTCTAGATTGTTGTATTCAAATACCTGATGCCTAGAGTGTTTTCAAGAAATTTATATAAATTAATATGAAAATATAGTTCTTGCTGCAGAAAGCTGTTCAGCCCTAACTGGTACGTTTCACACATCCCGATAACCTAACATTTGGTTTTAATTTAGTTTTTTCCTGTTTAACAAAATTTTGTTCTTTTCCTTGACTCTTTTCAAGAAAACGGTACATAAAAGTAAACAAATAGCCTGGTCCCTTTTGTTTATGAAACAAGATAAAATACCAAGGAATCGGTACCTTCCACATTTAACTTAATACTCTCAACTACTTTTTGATTTTAAACTGTTTTGCATTACCAGACCAATCTTTTAATAGGTTTTAGCTTAGACTCACTGTACAACATACTTGTGGAAAATAAGGCATCTGATTTTATTTACGTGAAATAATGTTATGCAACGCATCAAGATCTGCTGTACAGCATATCTAGTTTGCATGACACATATAGCAAAGCCAGTTCTTAAAACAAATCCTTTAGTCCTGAAAAATGCCAAACTTTCTGAGAGATTCTAGGTACCCTAAATGTGGACAAGACCAGAATTAGGATTATTGCATTTTTCCACTGGAACTAGACCATGCCTGAATTTTCCTTGATAGAGCTGCCTATATGATATGCAGAACTGAGGAAGGTGCAGCATTGGTGTATCATCATTTGCAAGGTCTACTTTAAATGGAACGAGCTGAACTGGAGCATGAGACAATATCAGCTTTTTTAACTTTCAGCTGTACCCCAGCAGTTAAGGGCTTTATGCACATCTTTCTAGTCAGGAAATCATCCCATTAGGAGATGGATTTTTCCTTCCTCAGATGAACATCTTCTCCCAGGGCAGCATTGGGACATAGAGCTCTATTCATACACCAGCAGAGTTCCCTCTCCAGGTGCCAGGATCATGGCCCTTACTCATCACATACAAAATAGGAAAATTAAAAACTAAAGGACTCCATACCCAGCAAACTGACTTTATGAATACGACTAACCCCATTAAACTAGTCATGTATATATGTATCTACTGGGAATCAAGCATTAAAGGCCCATATGCAGTAGTCTAAAGTAAAACATTTTGTTGAAATGACAAGAGCTCTGATCTTTGATACAGGAAAAGATTTTCATGCTGTATATGTAACTGGTAAATCTCATTTTTCCCTATGTGTAATTCTAAAACAGACCACCAGCAACTAATTCCCTGTGAGCCCTTCTGAAACACTGAATCTCTCTTCTTGTTGAAGCATATTCCAGGTCTCACTGGAGTGAACAGCAAGTAACCCTCAACTGAATGCAAATTGATATAAAGTCTTTTGTGTCATTCACAAAACATAATTAGTCTTATGAGACAAAAGTATTTAATCCAGAGAAGGAAATTTTTCATATTTAAAGATACTTGGGAAAAAAAATTCTCTTCGTTATTCCACCAAATGAGAACCTCACACTCCCCCAATTCACATTCTGCTGTTTTGCACGGGAGCGTGAGGCAATTGTAAAGGATTGTAATCTGAGGTTGCAGTTCTGCAGAGCTAAATAGATATATAACTTTACATATGGTGTGCAAACAGCCAAGATTCTAGGGGTATCCTACTACAGAGGGATTCTAGGTCATGGCAAGATTTGTATGTACTAAATACATAAATACAATCTTTACGGAACTGGCGATTTTCATCTTTAGCAATAGAAGTTGCCTTAAAAATGCTAAGTAAGTTTTGTAGAATCCTATTCTGAGTTCTGTAGAATCCTATGAAAGGAAATCTTAATCCTTTGCAATTTTAAATTATGTTTTATAGCACTGTATTGGATTAGTGAGATGTTTAAAGCCAATAATCCCCCGCTGCTCCAAAGAATAGTTTTTTAAATGTAGCCATATTTTCCTGTAGCAGCTTTGAGACTCAGTATTAGGAAACCAGAAACAAAACCATAAAATGATGGCTCTTTGAAAATAGAAGTCATTTTGCAGGAAAGAGGAAGGAAAATAACCTCCTGACTAATATGATTTGATATATCTTTCAGTATCCACCTCTGAAATCATCATGGAAGGAAAGTATTTTCACCAGGTTTTGATTTAATTTGTACTCATTCAAGAAGAGTGAAATTGCCACTTGGTGTATCTCATACAAAGCAGTAGAAAGTAGGAAGACAACTTAGTACATTATGAAGTGAATGACATAGAAATAAGCCTGAGAGAGTGATATTAAAAGGCTTGGGAAATGAAAAATGGCTGTAAACAGAGTTTTTTACATTTACTTGCTGCCCTGGGGAGATCCACTTAAGATAAATGTGACAGAGGCTGTCTGTTTTTAAGCATAAACTCTACAGGAAAACAACTAGCATAAGAAAGGTAGTCTTATTAAAGAACATGGTGATTGATAGAGTCATTTGAAGTAATGACTAAGCTCTTGGTAGAGTTTATTTTAAATAGCAAATGTGTTCTTGTGCATCTCAGACAAACTGGAATTCTTATACTTTCCTGTATACTCAAAGGCCAACATAGCTGCAGCCTATGTCCATGCTAGTTTCAATATAGTTTGCTATTATGTAAGTGGCTATAAATGACACCCCGAGGAGGAAGTAAATGACAACTAAAGTCAACTTACATCCAACTACTAATGCTGTACTTACATGCTAAGCCAATCCTGAATATTTTTTTCTCTAAGAATTGATACTTATGAATGGCTAAATAACACTTTTGCTGTGACTGACGGTCTTTTTGGTTTATGCCACAAATGAGGCAGAAAGTCAAAATCAAAGTGTGATAAAACCTATCAAAAGCTAACAACTCCAGGCAAGCCTATTCAGCTACCAAACCAAATCAGAGAGAATTCCGACAAGCAATCCATTTCTGTTCTGATTTATAATCTTTTGCTGAAGGGCTGACAACCTCCACGCAATCAGAAATCTAAACTCAATCTGTGGTATTGTACTTACAACTTCATTTCTAGCGGCAGCTTCAGCAGTGCTGCTGAAATGCCAAACTATCATAGCATCTTGTGTGGTCTTTATATGACCAATGTGTTCCTCTACAAAACTACTACTCGATCCCCCGGTCCCTGTCAATTTGGCCTCTCTCAAGTAGGAAAGTTTCTGATAAAAGATTGCCACTTCGGAAGCACATGCAAGCCACCCCGACAGCAATTTGTTAAGTCTAGCAACCATTGTGACTCTCATTTAAAGAGATTCACATAATTAGATTCTCTGTAACACTTATCTTTATAAAACTTGACAAGTTAGTCAATTACTAAGAGCCTCTTTTTCAAACACATTTGCTAGACAAAGAAAGGTGAGAGCGAAATTTCTAGTCAAAGAGCCTTCTCCTTTTCTCAGCTTTCTTGGAGCTGCAGAGGGAAGAGTTCAGATCCTTCAGTCATGCACACGTAAGGTTCTTTTTGATAGTTTGCTTAACTGTTCCAGTTTAGTGCAAATTTCTTCCATAAAGAGCATAAAAGCAACTTTGAGATTTTTTGAATGAAAAATTGAATCAATAATTAATTTTTTCATAGGCAGAGATTGTCTGTGAAGAGACCTATTTTTGCTTGATAGCATGAGATAATAACATCAGAATATTCAAACGCATTTCTAATACAGCGTCAATTGCTCTAATAAAGGAGACCATCACTGTTTAAGTACCTAATGGGAGGCTACAGTTCAAAGGACCAAACCTGCAAATTTAAATTACTATTTACAATCCATTAAATCACAAGATTATAATTCAAACAATATTTGCATAAGTATCTTCCGAGATGTCTTGTTGGAAGTAGTCATCATGAAATATTTCCATTTAACTTAAGAAACAAACACACAAACAAACACAAAGAAAACATTAGATACAACCTTCCCTTTGGCTTCCTGCGCAGCCTGACCTGCTCTGAGCGCAAAACAGAGGAACTATCTGTATTTTCAGGGTTCCAAAGCTATAAGGACTAAGACATAATTCCCAATATTATGATACAAAACCAAAAATGCAACAAGAGGTGCTAAGGTGACGCAATTAGATACTAAGCATATAAATAGCACAAAAAAGACAGGCTTGTCAGCTTGCAATTAAAATTTGTTTTTCATGCAAATGATACATTTGCAAAAAAGGGCAAATGATTCAGTATATTTTGCACGAACATAGTTCATTTTGAGTTAAACCTGTTCATTACGTATTTCTAACTGATCATATGAAAAACTAATACATCCCAGAGATTATGGATCGGCACTATTTCCGACCTGTAATTACAGATGACTGCGACAAAACACTTCATTTCTATTCTTCTGATAGAAACCATTAACAACATTAGTTTTAAGGCAGTGCCTTGCTACAGTTGAAACCATGTTTGGTGCCATGGTATCATGTAGAAGAGGCAAAATTTAAATACCTTGAACCTGTAGCTGTTCTTGCATAAAAGCCCTAGTTTCAGAAACTGATGTTCCACAGAAAGCTCGTCAGGGAAAATTGGCAATAACGGGCATTTGTTTAATTAGTGTTATTCATAGCTGAAACTATGAATCAGCTATAAATAAATATACTCTGTAAGTGCATTATATGTTTTGGAGATATAAATACTCTACCTTTTGCTACCATTTCTCTGATGGCAAGGGCAAGTCTTGACCTTGAGAGTGCAATAATTAGGACTTCTGGCATATATCTGCATCTTAGATCAGCAGTCTTATATTTCTGCATCTTAGATTGCCAATGTCTTTTTTAACCAACAGGACAGTATAAAAGTACTTGAGTATGAACGAATGTGTGTACAGTCAGGTAAAGCTTTAGCTTCCAAATCAATAAGAGATAGTTTTCTCCCTAATGAAGACCCGTGAAGCGTTACTTAAAAATGAGCTTGTGAAAAAGAAAGAGGAAAACAACCTGACACTTGGTAGAACTGCTGGATTGAAAACAGTGTAATTTTTGGATGGAATGACCTTAATATGAGACAAGTACAGGGGAAAGAATTTATATTTATAGCAGAAAAATAGAGGCCAATAACAATAATAAAAAGAATTAATGTACATATATATACACACACATATATATAAAAAAGACTGAAAGCTTCAGCCAAAAGAATAGGATTAGGCTTTTTTTTTTTCCACATTAAATATACCCTTAGATTCAGCATATTTTCTACCAAAATGTTCTTTTTAAAAAGTTGCCAGGGTGATATCACTATTTCAATCCAACCGATTTCCTTTGAAGTCTCCCATAATGGTAATTAAATAAATTGCTCTTGGAGTAATTATGTTTTTTCTGGAAAAGGAACTATTAGGGTAAAGAGAGATGAGAGAGTCTGTCACCAAACATAATCTTTCTAAATACATTGGTACTTGCTACATTTATTGGAAGAAGGATGGAATACTTAGAAACTTTGGACCTTTTTAGTTTTTGTAAAGGAAATGTCTACTTGACAGTTCAAATAAGAAACAAACTAAAATGACTGCTGACAGTCCTGGGAGTACATAGAGAAAGAAAATGGAAGTTGTGTCCACAGAAAGCTTTTAGAGACCATATGTGTTAAGCCCAAGAGAGCTACAGTGAACTAGAAGCCCAAATTACCATGTTAGAAGCAAGTAGCTGGTGGACAAGATGAAGGTGACTGAAAGCCCAAGACTAACGAGCAAGTGTATTGTACAAAATGGTATTCTCCATGCGAGCACAAATACATCATGTTTGCAAGAGCATGAGGCTTTGGAGACTGGGTTACTGTAGTTCGATTAAGAGGGTACTGTGTCTGGCAGTTCATCAGATCAAACACCTCTCATCTCTGTGAATTTCATCATCTTTGATACAGAGAAATGAGGCTTTCACAGTTCCATGTAATTTCCAAATACATAACTTTATGTTTCATCTGTACTTTTCCTCTTGTTTACAGGTCAGGCTAAATTTGTTAGTTGCAGTGTGCTGAGTGTACCATGAGTTTTGTTTATGTTTTTTTCTCAGATTAAGTTTTTTAACTTTGCTAAAGATTTCCCTATTGTTTGTGGAAATTTGCCATATACCTTCTAAGCAACCTGTAGCATCCACTGATTTAACCATCAGAACAGGCTGACATAACCCTCTACCTTGTTCTGTGGTCTAGTCCAGTTATCTCAGACTTCGCAGAATTTAAATGCAATACTAATACTTGCTGGTTTTGTTCACGTTACAAAGAATCTGGAGGTTTTCATTTAAAAGCCTATGCAAAACTTCAGTGGTTATGTTCTTCTTTGTGTATAACACTGAATGCTCCCATCTTCCGTTTTGCTTTAAATTTCTTTGCTAAATAATATAAGGTTGCATAAGACTAACCCATATGGATTAGCATTTGAATTTCTGTGTGGTGTCTTTACAATATCACATCCAAGGATAGTGATATAGTGCTCTTCTAGAATGCTAACCCTATATTTTCTTGCCACTTTGAAGACCAAAAGATAGTGTTTTCAACTTAAAAACTCACAAGAGTGAGCGAAAGGAAAAGGAATTATTTGGTACAATTTGTACTTCACCTACAATCAAAAATAGCTTCCTGGAAATCCAGTGGTCAGAGAGAATAAAGCACCAGACAAGCACCAGCTGGAGAAACTGGATCTGGGGATTCATCCAAGAACTGGGAACATCTTTCTGAACAGACAGACATTTCTTGTCCAAATGTAATGGCTGTCAGGGTAAACATTGCCTTAAAAAACTTAACATGTTTTTTTTTTAAACTCTTTGAGAATTTTGTGGACCCCTTCTGGCTTAACCTTCAGTAAGTGAGCTTAGAATCAGACCAAAGAGTGATAAATGTATATTATAAGCAGGAAGAACTCATTACGAAGGTCATACGCAGGCACTTATATTATGCTATGCTATTTGTAAACACAACTATAACTAAACCCAACTATAATATGTGATACGAATGATTATGTAAGAATAAGATTGCCAATATGAATGTTTACTAAATGCCTACTTAATAATGGGGTTTAATTAAATAGTGTAAAAAATAATTTTCCATGTGTAATGTGAACTTAAACTTAAAATTTCAGAGCTTTGTAAAGCCAGTAAAATGGTGTTACCATTGCTTACAACACGCCAAAGGCTGTGTGTGAAGCTAACAGCACAGGCCTCAGGGCCCGTTAGGACTTGTTAGGCTTCATCAGGACTTGTTTTGGCCTGCCTGGGGCTTGGTTTTGATTAACTTATTTGGCTGTAACAGGTTATCTAAGGACCAGGTGACTATTGCCTAATTTGTTTTGGCTTTTTGCTTAGCTTTGGATGACTGTGTGTTGTAATATAGTTGGTTTATGTATATATTTGTAATGAATAGATAACAATTCACTATTCTGTATAGAATGAACTATCTATGATCCCCAAATAAAATGCAACATAAAGACAAGCATGGCATGATATGAGGAGATTTGGAAGTCCAGGTACAAGATGATACTGGAGGCCCCAGGGCTGTAAACTGCTCACCAGGGGTCAGCTGCTGGCAATTGAACAAATGAAACTTTGGAAGCTGCACAAAACCAGTTTTAGAGATAACACAGAGAACAAAGGACAATATTCAATATACAGACCAATGAAGAAAGCGCAAAGTGTGGAGATGTGGAGCATGTTAGCAAATATAAAAATGACTCCAGGTGGATTCTAGAGTGAGGAGGAAGAAGGAACTGTCATTGTATTGCTCTGGGATGCAAGGGCCCTCCAACCCCAACCCCGCCTGAGAGGCAGCTGATGGTGAGTGTGACACCAGAAAAAAAGAGCAGATACTAGAAAGCTTGTGTGTACCACTTTTATCTGTACATAACTTATATAAGAGCTCAACACAGGTGAACTAATAATTCTTTGGTTGGACTGCTAAGACTTGATGTTAACAGTGCATTCTTGGCTTTCCATAGAAGTTTTGTTCCTTTGGCAGAAATGACCTCCACAAGCTGTAGCATAATAAACTGGGGGAGGCTTCAAGCAACCTGGTCTGAAACCTGGATGCAACACACCGGTAACTGCTCACAGGCAAAGTAGTTCAGTGGAACAAAAGACAATGCTGTCAGCCATGTGTGAGCTCATGTTAAAGGAAACGGAGTCCGTGCTGGAAGGAGGTAACAGCATGTGGGGAACAGAAGTAACCTGGATAATGACTGGGCCAACAGAGCACCAACCTAGGCTTAGGAGAGTTGGTTTCAACAGTTATTAAAAAAGCCATTACCACTCTATTCTTTGCTGGGAAGTTTTCCCACTTAAACATTTAATTGATCTTTATATTTGTTAAATGAAAGTGCTTTTTAAGTAAATCAAATCACTACAGACCTACAAGGAGAAAAAAGGTCATTCCATTTGATGGGAGGTTTCTCGAATACACAACTATTGTGTGATTCTGTTTATCCTGCAAGCAGCAAAGTAGCAGTAACCACTGGGTCACTAGCTTTACTGTGAAAAAGCACAACACAGTCGTTGTCGAGCTTTCCTTGGAGTGAGTCATTGTGATTCACTGAAAGACTTCCCTGTGATGGGGCTGTTCTCTCCTGTGTCTTACACAGAGCAGAGAGGGAGAGAAGACAGAAGCAGTACCTTTGGACATGTGAACGGAAGAACACAGCGGTGAAGTTTGCAATTAGTACCCAGTTTTGAAATGAACAGCTCATTAGTGAGTGCTAAATGTTTGTGTAAACACGTTCCCTTTAAAAGTTAAGAGAAATATTCATCTCTCCAACATGCAGCAACTCATTCATGTTGCCTGCAGTGAAAGTATGAAAACAGCTCAGGAGGTCAAGGGACAGTCTTTTGGATGGTTGGTTATTTTTGCTTCAGTGCAGCCTTGGTTCACAAAATATAGCTTATAGCATGAAACTAAGCCAAGATAGCCAGGAGGCCTCTCCGAGTGATCGGACTTTTGAGATTACATAATCTGTTTTTCTATTTTGGGGGGAGAGAAGAGAGAATGGGAGGCCAAGTACCGAAGTTCTCTTGTGAAAGTAGGTATAAACCTGTAAAAGTACAAGGGGATCAGATCCCAGAACCATGACTTTTCAGTATTACAGGCCGTTGTTTCTAAAAGAATATTGTGTTCACAAACAGAACCAGAGAATACCCTGGAGGGTCAGTCCTGTATTTGATTTCAAACATTGTATTGGCTCAGACTTCCCCTTTTCTGGCCTCTCCTGTTATCCCATCGAATTCATTAGAAGGTTGTGGCTACCGGCCAAAAGAAATGGTTAATGCATCCTGGAGCCTATATTCATTGAAATACCTTCTGAGACAGGAATTTATAGCATTGCTATAATAAAACTCAGATTTCAACATTAAAGTATAAGTCTGTGTACTTGCCACACATACCAGAATTATACAGAAAATCTGAACCATGAAACCCTGGGGAAACTAGGAAAATATGTGGTAACATTTAGAAAGAGGCCATTAGGACTTGGTTACACCTTTAAGAGCAACCTTAAGCAAGAGATAAATCACATGTGATGTTACACAGGTAGCAGCAATGGACCTAAAAGAAATGTCATTGAATCACAAATACTTCTTTTTGGGCACACTGAAGTATAGCAATTTTAGACTGGTCTAGAGCAGTTACTACTTTAGATAAAAAAAGATGAGAATGAGTCCTGACTCTGCCCTCACTTTGCCCCTCCATGCCTCTGCCCAGCTCTGAGAAGGTTAGTTTTTTTTGCTTTATGTAGCCATTTAGTGTGTTCTGTTCTATTCTCTTTTATATTATGTTTGTTAGTATGCATTCAAACATTATGAAATATGTGCTTTCCATCCCAAAAGAGTACATATTAATCTTCTGCAGGATTTACAAAGCATTGCTTTTATAGACAAGAAACTGTATAGCTTTTTCCTGTAAAAGAAGTATAGACTTTGCCTAAAACCTTGGAACAAACCTTCATTTACGAGACAAGGGAATCATTTTTATTCCACTACATGAATTCACTGGGCTGCCACAGGCCAGTCATAATCTGTTATTGTTTCCCTGCAACCTTGTACTATTAATTTTTCTTTTTAATGAACTGTCCAGTCTAGTTTAGCTATGGGAACTATGATGGAGCTGCAATATAAATGGTTTATGTCATGCCTTTGTCAAAAGGCTTTCCCCTACAGCACTAGAATGTAATTGAAAAGCCATTTTGAAATAAAGTAACTGAATGGTTGCAAATGCAGGTTGTCAGGAATAAAGTGGGAAAATCCTTTGCATTACATTAGATTTTACCAATTACAACTTGTGTGACTTTATTAGTGTTTATACAGATTAGTAAAGCCACATAAATTGCATATGTTTGCATGGTTATATTAGCAAGCATTCCTGAAAGATACTGAAGCCATTTTTAAGAAGTTTGGTTAAGTATCTCAAAAGAATTAAATACACTAAATTTTGTTTTATTTTATAGCCTACAGAATATGTCCATGTTTGAGACAGCAAACTAGCTTCTGAGTAGAACTCAAGACAGTTTTTCTTGCATATGAAACCTTGAATGGCTGAGAACGCAGTAACCTTTTTTATATATAGTATATATGTGCAAGACACACAATTTAGTTTTCTCTTATATTTATTTTTTCTAGCCCTCTTATGTTTATTTTTTCTGCCCCCTTGTTCTTAGAGGCATGATGGTGTATGTTTTAATGTATGCTATTATTATCATTATTATTGAAGACCAAAGAGAGCAACTATAGGGAGCATTTATAGTTAAAGCTGACAAGTTTTCTCAATAAATTCCTATCAAAATTGTTTCTGAAAGACTTTGATTTACCTTTTGGTTCACACTTCTCACCTTTAAAATAACTATGGAAATTTTGTCAGAAATTAATTTTATCAGAACACGTATTTCACAACTAAACGCAAACTATTTGAAGTTGTTTGACTCACAGGCAGATTGGATTTTTGGTGAGTTTTTCAGTCAACGTATCAATCTCTTAATGCCTTTTTCTCCTCTTATGGCCAGTCTCTCCTTTGCTTAAGCAAATCTCACGCCTTGGGGGAACCTCAGGAGTTTCCTGTGATTTAGCCCAGCCAGGCTGCTCCAGCCTACAGGGCAGAGCACACTGCAGCCCAAATAGGGCTGGGATTTCCCTGAAGGCTGGGAAAATGCAGAGATGAGTGTTTGATGACTCAGTTGTTTCAGCTTTTGAGCTGAAACAAACTTTTTGTCACTGAGACCTGAATTTCAGTTCAGGTACAAGTTAGTTGTTTCCAACAATAAACTACACATTTCAACACAGTCAGATTTTTTTCGAGGCAACAATACTTCATAGAAATAATTTTCTATTAAAAAGCAGATAGGAAAGTCTAAATTGTCCGTATTAAGAGGTATCGAGACTACAGGAGATAGGGCAATGTGAACATATTTCCCCACTTGATGTCTTTTAGAAGTCTTTGTAATTTATAACAAAATAATCATTAGTCTTTGGTATCTGACCAGGATATATGTCTTATAATTATTCTAACAATATTTCCAAAGGTGTTTTAGCTCAAGCAACAAAAAAGCAGAAGTAACAAATTCAGACTCTATCTCGTTACACAGACTATGTGAAATAAGACTGACACAAGCAGATGACTCCTAACATTTCACTCTTAGGCCTTACTTCAAGAACCTGAGGATTCGATGTACACTGGAGCGTCATCCTACTAAAATCAAAGCTTTTGCCCTCATATGTGAGCCTATTTCATTTAGACTATTAATATCCATCCAAAAATATATGTAATAAGCTAATCCTGCAGATATACTAGGTGTTTGTTCTGAGCTGTAGTTCTGTGGGTTGAAGCTGAGAATTCAAAACGTCAGGTCTTAATACCTATATAAAAGGCTACTTGTATAGAAGCGAAGTGAGACGTGTAATACAGGATAAAGCAGGCAATTGGAGATGTAACACTTTCTGTTCAAATGCGTAGGCTTCATTAAACGTGCTAGCACTGTAGTAAGACAGGGTGATTCTAAGTAACTGAAAATTAATCTTCTTTCCACATGGCATTCATGCGGAAAAAAAACTATACAGTAATTTCCTTCCAAGATCCACTTTGTACATCAGGAATACCATTTTTCCCATTATAGTCCAGGCTTACTACATGAGAATTAAAAACAAATAATAAAAAGGATGCTATATATGAAAGAGGCAAAGTATACATTATACAACACAGATTTATATATTCAGTAAGTGAACCTAAGTTTCTCATCCTATGTGAGAGGGATTTTTAAATATGGCAGTATTCTTCTTGAGGGGTCCTATGGAGCCTTTGTTTGTATATAATGCTTTTCAGAGTAATATCATTGCGATAAAATGTATCAGTTTTGCCTACTCTCACTCCCTCTAGAACTTCAGTATAGAAAATCCAAGCAGTATAGGAAGGAAATCTCTAGTCAGGATATTCCCACTTAATGAAGCTACTGGCCACTTTTCCGGTGTGACTGAGTAGCCAAGCCTATGTTATAGCTCGAATGAGCTCAGTAGTGTCTTTCTGTCTGCCCTGTTGTTCTTTGTTCCATTAACAGTAGTTAAACATGAATATTTTACCTTCTCAAAGCTTTGATTACCTACATACTGTAACAGGAAATTTGCATTCCTGAACAGGCACAGCTGGAAACAATTTAAGAAAGATCCTTCAAAAGAAGAGAAGAGAATTTAAGAAGCATATTGATGCCCAGGTTTACATGATAATCAACAAAAGCGGTTCTTATTCCTCCTTTTTTGCAGGGAGGCACTTCACACTCCAAACTGAGGGAACATCCCACAGTCACTCTGCAGGAAGCTTGCTTTCAGAAATTATTTGCTCAAACTCTGAAATGTAAAAAGTCTGCGAAAATAGACACAACAGTTTCTCAGATAAGACATGAAAGAAACTTGAGTAGGGACGCAGTTTGTTAAATTCACTTATCTCATATACTAGTGAGAGTGATGGGCCTTCAAGTTTTCCTTTAAGGTCGTTCCTCATAGTCCTTTAATTTGTAAAAATTAAATCTATTTGAAAGTGTAGCTCTAAAGTCAAGAACAGGAGGAGTAGAAAGAGGCCTGAACTAAACTTTGAACTGAGATACAAGAAAATGCCAGAAGAGGCAAACTGAAACAGTGGTGAGAAAATTCACATAACTGTGGATGGAGGGGAGACTCAGAGAAAATTAACGCATAACTAATTTAAGATATTTTTGCTATGTCTTCTTGATACCCATATATGAATGTGAAACCTAGTCAGGAAGTCTTCAGTCAAACCAAACTCTCTAACTTCATTCTATTGAAAAGCTGTATCTGAACAAGAACTGAGCATTGTTTGCAAAATTTGGTCCTTGTGTTCAGTGAATGACGGGATAACAATGTCACGTGCTGAGCTACAGCTCTTCCGAAGAAGCAAAGGAGCTTACACATTTCCCACCTAAATGAAATTGAATGCTGTTGGTATCACTGTCAAACACACTCTGTTTCAGCCTGATACTAATTGCTGCAGTCTACCTTAACAAGTCAGTGGATACCATAAACACATATCTTATATAGCTGTTCACAAGGATGTTTAAGTATACGGCCCATTTGGCTGCCAGAAATAAGATTATCATCATTCAAGGACATTTCCACAGAAATGAAGCATCTGTCAAGCAGGACATGAGTGCATTGAATGTAAAATCTGTGAATGAGTCAGCTAGACAAAGAGCTTTAATATCGTGGCTTTGTACCTTCTATCCTAGACAATTCAGATGGGATCATGCCTTTGATTCTGTAAAATTGATAGTATTTACGCATTTATTATCTATTACATTTAATTTGTTTCTGTGTTGATTTTAAAAAAGCAATGAATACTTCTGTAAGTGGACAATTCTCACCTCTGTGGAATCACTGGTTTCAGTAATAGCGCAACTGAAAGTCACAGAGGATATAAAAAATTAAAGGCATCAGAGCAGCAGATATAAATATTTTTAGGTCTAGTGTTTCCCGAACTGCTCTATTACCACACTTTCCACAGCCACCTTCTCTGAAGCCTAAAGGTCACCACTAAATTCTTTTTCTAACCCAAGTCTGAGCGGTTATATTAAGCTCAGTGGTATCGCACAAAATATCAGAGAAATAAACCAAATATAGAATTAATCATTCAAATCATGTAGGCTTAGAATAAGAAAAGTATGAATCTTTTTGACTGATAAAATCAAGTTGGAAGCCTAAATATTAGAAAATTTCTTGCATTTCTGTTCTTCAGTGCTACATTGTTGTGAGTTTTCAAGAGGCTCTCTGGTATTTTAAACAATAAATTAAACAAATGTCATCCAACAAACGCACCTTATCAAACCATGCTTTACAGACATAGAAGGATGGTCAGTGTCTTACAGCATCAGCTCTCCTAAGTAACAATCAAGACCAATGGATAAACTCTATGATGCATGAGAAAAACTGGCTGACAGCACACATCAAGTGGGGGATTAGTCATTGAAGAAAGTTCCCTATATTGTACAAATACTGTAGACACTATAGAAACGAGAGACTAGCTATGCATATCTGACATCACTCAGAAGATCATACATTTGGAGGTACTACTTACCTTCACCCACTGGAAACTTGTTGCCAATTTATGTAGCATGTTCCGCACATTTGAAATGCCACTTAATGAGTCTATGATAACAATGCAGATGTAAGCCTTCTGTTGCCACTTATCCAGTACTTCAGCTCTGGCTGCAAAGAATGAAAAAGTTCATTTGAAATCCAATGCAAGTTGGTACCATAATAAAAGAAAACTAAAGTCTAGCCTATAAACTATCACAGTAGCCTAAAGAGAGTTTAAAGACTAGCAATTAAATAATACTTATAATTCCAAGGAGAAAATTAATAAATAGTTTTTACCTTAACAGACTTACTATTGCAAGAATGTTCCCATAACTAAAATGCTGGAGGCCATATCAAAATTCCTTCACATCTTTTTCATTATCTCCTGAAAAAACAGAGTTCTATGGAAAAATCTGTTCTGGGAACATTATCCAATACAAAACACACTGTAGGGAAAAAAGTAACAGCTGCAGATACCATTAGCCACCAAGATGTGCTTTGAACATTTCCAAGTGCTCTAAAGGCATATTAGAAAATTAGTATTTTTACCATTATGATGGAGAAGGGAGTAGATTATTTTAGTAAGTAGAACTGCCACTACAGTAGGGAACAGGTATCTAGGATAAAACATTTGGAGTAAGCAAATGAGCAAGAGCTTTCTCTGCCTGTAAGAAGTTCCCCTAAAGTTGTTTCAGTGGTTAAAATTCTTTCATAAACGGGATAGTGAGTTGAGACAGGGTGTGGAAACAAAAAGAAACGAGCTGAATCATTTCTTATAAAGTGAGGTAAGTCTTTTCTTGAATTAAATCAGTAAGTTAAGAATGCTCACATTTTCACAGAGCAGTCCCTCATCATTCTGTGTGTTTCTGACAATGTATTCCCACACAAGTAAAGAATATAGTTAATGTGATCGAATGCAAAAGAAATACTCAGTGTGAGCTATTGTTATGTACCAGGGTTTTTTTTCATAGAGGACCCTTTTGAACTAATTCACAACTCATATGAATGCATGAAAGACTAAAACTGAATAAACTTTCTCATTCTGATAATTTGTTCAATATCTTTGAAGATGACAACATCTTTACAAATTACTTTGCAGCTCAAGATTCCCTTTTGCCCAAGACATTTGCAGTTGCTTAGATAAGTATTTCTCAAAATATTCTCTTACATATCCCTATAGTCTAATTTTTTTGAGATCTGCTTTTGCTTTTAAAAGCAGCAAATACTTAATAATAGATACTACCAGTCCTCAATCTAACCTGCTACACTATTAAGCTTTTTCCTGTGCATACGCCTGACCACCAGTGAAGTGCCCATGTAAATAATAATTTAACTGTCAAGTAAAGGCTCCATTTTCCAGTTACACTGCATTTAAACAGTCATCAGAGGTTACAAATCAATTTTTTTCTGTAGCACTAATCATTATTTGAGGCAAATAAATCTTCATGTTAACATCAAGCAAGGAGGAAAAAAGCTCCTCCAGATTTTTCATGAATTTTCATGAAAAACATGATTTAAGACTGCTGAATGATTTCCATCATTATTATAGCACAAGAAATAGCTTAGCTGATTAATTGATTGATAGGTATCAGATACTACTTTTACTGCATATTATGTTTTTATTTTCTTATTTTCTGCTGCAGTTGAATATAGCTTCAATAGTAAGTTTCCACTAACTCTATAATCTTCACAAAAGAAAAGCCAAAAGAAAAACAACTGCTGTATTTACAGAAGGCTGTTTCAAAGTCCTATTATAATTACAAGAAAACTAAAAAAACCCATCTATTAAACAGTTCCAATGCTCCAAATAGATTTGACACAGTGGCACTTTAAATCAAATCTCCTAACAAGATTTTTTTTTTTTTTTTTTTTTTCGGTAAAATAAGCTGTGGCTTCAGAGTCGGTTTATACAAAGTGACAACTCGAACTATTTTGAAATGTTGCTAGTTAGAGGGGAAAAAAAACCCCAAACCCATTGTCACTATGGTAATTATTTCACAATGCCTGATGTTAAATGGGCAGTCCTGTGGCCTAAGAAGCAGCTGAATCCTGCATTGTCCTTCAATGATAAAAAGATTTGAAAGTCTGAAAAGCAGAGGAACAGAATCTCACAGCTTCTTAGACTTCGCTCTGAAAGGGCCATTGTAACATCATCATAAATCCTGGGCTCCCCAGGCACTTGACAACTAAAGCAGTGGACAATAGAATTCTTGTGTTGAACAAAACACTCCTTGTCTGCCAAAGGGCTTATCTGCTTCATTTACAAATGTCTTTCATTGTACCAAAATAATTCCCTATTAGAAAAACTATTAGGAACAGAACTAAATAAATATTCACAGCTTTGTGGTCTGTTTGGCAAAATGAATAAACTAATACAATCAAGGAACATGCAAAATATAAGATTTAAATCAAGGAAACCCAAAACAACTCCAAACGTCTATTTATTTTCCTCTCTTCATTTTCCCTTTTCCTGATTGCAGGGAATTATACTGAATACACATTGGTCTCTGTAAAAAAGACCTAGGTACATTACACTCACTAAAAGAGATGAAAAACATTAGAAATCTGCAAAGATCTCAGATTGGAGCAAAATTGTATCCAATGTGCTTTTAAAGTTAAATATTTCCAGAAGAGCAATTACAGAAATAAACTTGGAAACATATCTGAGCGTTTAATGAAATAGAGACAAAATACTTACAATTTAAACTGTGGATTTATAACTACATATGTTTAGGTCCTTATTACTGAGAGATACAAAGGCATTAGGGATCAGTTTCTGAAATGAAATGGTTGTCAGATTACTGCAACTTTTTTCAAGCCCAATGAAAATTCTGGCTGCTGTCACAGAAATGAGTGAAAGAGACTAAAATATTCCAAATATATATATATATATATATGCAACTTCAAAAAGCATTTCTAACATAGTCAGAATTCCATTGCATCAGGTTTCCACATAAACAGTTATTCGATTACAATTTACTAGAAAAGTGCTTATGGAAAAATGATTTACACCATACACAATTATTAAAGAAAAACCCTACCAAACTAAAGTATTGTTCAAGCAAACAAGTACTGACCATATTCAAAGTGCCAGAGTAATCTGTATGGCTGAAATAAAACCTGAAGAAGTTGAAACTTCTTGACTGAATTATCGTTCATAAACTACCTATTCAAATCCAATATGGAAACAATGCTTTTGCACAGCCCAGGCAAATGGGCTGAGTGGCTGAATAGCTTTTTTTCCCTTAATTATTACAAGCCTACAAAACATACGGGTATTTCTAACCTACATATTAAACAGATATTCAAGTGGGAAAATTAAATATTCAGAATGTACACAACAAACAACAACAATACTGTTAAAATGCATAAAAGTGTCTAACAACATTTAAAATAAAAATAACACAGGTTTAAGCTCAAAATCACAAGACAGAATCCAAGAGTTAGGAATATGTGAGCTTTCCATGGTTCTACCATGAATTTGCAGTCTGACCCTGCCACACACCACTTAACCTTGGAGCCATTTCTAAAAGTGAACAAAGGCACACTATAAAACATTTCACCTATGAAAAATGTACTAATCGGTATAAAAATCAGAGGAAGGAGGCCTGAATTAAGACCTCCCACAAGCCAGCTGAGTATCTCTACTGTTTGGGTGCAGAGCTTCACTGTTTTTTCTCTCACCTTCTCTCCTCAGTGAATAATTAACTGTTCTAAAGATATAGGTACAAGTTCTGATTTAATACAAAGTTCAAACTTGACTTCTCGTATGCCATTTTTTTGATGTTTACTATTCTATGCTATGCATTGCCCAAACTCCCCTCCCTCTTGAAGCTGTATCATCTGTATAAATATGATTTGCATAAAGTTATTCTGATCATTTAGGCAATTCACTATTCAGGAATATGTCTTCAGCAAAATCTGTTTCCTGCCAGCTCTCATAGTTTTATTCTAGTTCCTACTACATGACACACAACGACACCATATTTTTATATAGTCAGCAGTCTCTATTTAGGTATAAAAAAAATGAATCTGCACTGAAGTTTAAGTCTCAGTGCAAAATCGGCATTTAACCCTACTAGAGAATATGTATCTGGGTGCCTTGACTAGGACGGTAGTGTCCTTGGCTTTATATAAATTGCTCCTGCGAGCTATTATCTTAGCATCTAAATAAGCTTATGCTTGGAATCACCTTCCAGGACAATCTGTCTTTTTCCACTTACTACAGGCAGCTAAGTCAAGTAATGTGAATCCCCACACGGAGCAACAAATATAGCATCTTAGAATGTTTAGGTGAGAAGGCACCTCTGGAGGTCATCTGGTCCGACTCCACCACTGAAAGCAGCACCAATTGTTACTTTAGGTTATTAAATGTCACTTCATTAATGTTATTAGCTGAAATTAGCAGCATGACCAAGGTGTCTCTGTGTGGACATGAACGCTTTACGGGCTTACCATCTTATGCTGAAAGATGGTCACATGAAAAGTAATAGAACAAAAAAAAAGGGCAAGAATTGCATCAGAAAGAATAAAAAGGTGTGGTGGGTTGACCCTGGCTGGACATCAGGCGCCCACCAAAGCTGCTCTATCGCTCCCCCCGCAGCTGGACAGGGAAGAGAAAATATAATGAAAGGCTCGTGGGTCGAGATAGGGACAGGGAGAGATCACTCACCAATTACCATCATGGGCAAAACAGACTCAACTTGGGAAAAATTAATTTAATTTATTACTAATCGAATCAAAGTAGGATAATGTGAAATAAAACCAAATCTTAAGACCTTCCTCCCACCCTTCCCTTCTTCCCAGGCTTAACTTTACTCCCAAATTCTCTACCTCTTCCCCCCGAGAAGCGCTGGGAGATGGGGAATGGGGGTTGGGGTCAGTTCATCACACGTTGTCTCTGCCGCTTCATCCTCCTCAGGGGGAGGACTCCTCACACTCTTCCCCTGCTCCACCGTGGGGTCCCTCCAATGGGAGACAGTTCTCCATGAACTTCTCCAGCGTGAGTCCTTCCCACAGGCTGCAGTTCTTCACCAACTGCTCCAGCATGGATCCCTTCCAGGCCTGCAGTCCTTCAGGCACAGACTGCTCCAGCGTGGGTCCCCCACGGGGTCACCAGTCCTGCCAGCAAACCTGCTCCAGCGTGGGCTCCTCTCTCCACAGGGTCACAGGTCCTGCCAGGAGCCTGCTCCAGCATGGGCTTCCCACGGGGTCACAGCCTCCTTTGGGCATCCCCCTGCTCTGGCGTGGGGTCCTCCCCGGGCTGCAGGTGGAGATCTGCTCCACCGTGGACCTCCCTGGGCTGCAGGGGGACAGCCTGCCTCACCATGGTCTTCCCCACGGGCTGCAGGGGAATCTCTGCTCCGGCGCCTGGAGCACCTCCTCCCCTTCTTCTTCGCTGACCTGGGGGTCTGCAGGGTTGTTTCTCTCACATCTTCTCACTCCTCTCTCCAGCTGCAGTTGGGCAGGTTTTTTTTACCCCCTTCTTAAATATGTTAACCCAGAGGCGCTACCACTATAGCTGATGGGCTCGGCCTTGGCCAGCGGCGGGCCCATCTTGGAGCCGGCTGGCGTTGACTGTCAGACATAGGGGAAGCTTCTAGCACCTTCTCACAGAAGCCACCCCTGTAGCCCGTCAGCTACTAAAACCTTGCCACATGAACCCAATAAAAAGGGCAATTTGTATAATCTGCCTTACAATACACACGCAGGTAATTACAGGGTCTATTGGCAGTTCGGGGCCAATGACTTTGATGACCGACCACATTTCAGGGTCTGCGGGACGATTGCACCGCTCCGTGTGTGCTCCTGAGCACCCAGAGCACCGGCAGCAGACCTAAGGTGCACCCCATGTGGAGCAGCAATGATGGTGGAGCACGCATTTCCCCTGCTACAGGCTTTCGCCACCACAATACTTGAACACTTTCGATTGTTTTTATTACCTCCTGGTTCTGAGGTAGGAATGTGTGAATATCTGTATTCTGCAGCACAGAGCTCAGTCCTAGAGGAGCTAAGTTTTCAACCTATGATTCACCTAGGAAGCCTGTCATAAAATGAGGCTTGAAAACAGATTTTGAACCAAACAGTTGTACCCTCCTATACCTTCCTCCAGAAGGAAAGAAGGATCTTGCCACCCAGAAGGAAGGACATGCAAGGAAGGCAGGACACGCGAGAAAAGGACAAAACCCAAGAGCTGCAGAGGTTTCACACAAACAAGGTTCTCTTCAAAGTGGGTAAACAGCTTGTTTCTCTTTCTTATGAACTATTCTGATTTAACGTTATACTCTCCACCAAAATGTTTTCCCTTCATGTTCCCATCCCTTCACCGTGCTGTTGAGTGCTGACTAACATTCAGCAAGTTGCAATGCCACAAGCAAGGAATTGGTGAGACTGACTGCTTCCAAGTACTGTGCACTGAAAAGTAGTTGACCGTCCTGAATAATAAGCTGTTAGACGCGAAGGCCACGACCAATAGCAGAAATTAACAAACTAAAAAGCAGAATAGCTGTATGCTCTCATGAGACACAAAAATACATCTTAACGCCTTTCAGAATATTAACAGACTGCAGGCTGAAGCCCAAATCTCATCTGTCCGAGGCCAAATTAAATAGCAGTAAGAGAAAAGGGTCATGTGGGCTCACAAGGAACAAATTAGCCCCCCCTCCGAAAAGCTCTTTATAGATCACATGAGTGCCCAGGCCCTGTGCTCACCCAATACCATATGACTTTATCATTTTTTTCTTGCTTTTGGGTCACAAGTGCCTGAAGGTAGATGATAGGCCCTTGAGGATAAAGTCTGTATTAATTAGCTTCACGCTGCTCCAGTCCCATCCTATCCAGGTACTAAGGATACAAGTGGATCGGGAGGCCTGAAGGCAGGTATGTTTTGTCATTTTAAATATCATAAATCAAGCCCTCCATTTAAATGTTTCCAACTTCTCCGAGTTTCTTCTAAAAACTAAATTTGGAAGAAGACGATCCACAGCACGTAGATACATACTTTTTATACATACATACCTATATAGATATATACGCATGTAAAGAAATCTTAATAAAAATAATTTATACAACTTTTTCATGCATAAACAAATATTTCTGTGTACCACACTGTATATAATTTGAATTTCCTGCATTTGGAAAAAACCTTCATTTGTCCTCTAAAAGCTTGACTTTTTATATTTGCTAACAGATTAACTTAAGTGTGTGTTCTTGAACCACCACCAGTAAAATGCTCATATATATTTCTCTCTCGGATAAGCATATTATATATACAAAGCATACAAAATCAGTTACTACCATTGCAAGAGGCGTACAGAATTGCTCTAAAGCCTTCTAAGTTGTGCTGGAACTCTGCTTCCACCAGCAGCAGATATCAGAGACTACTAGAGTGGGATCTTGCCATCGTTGAAATATTTTTATGGCAAATTTTCCCTGCCATAAATTCCCTGCCAAACAAACAAATTTTCTTGTTTGTTTCCTCCCCTTGCCATTTTCATATTCATATTCTTTGGTGCTTTTCTTCCACTAAACACGAATGGCCAGATGCTTCCTCCAGAGTAAAGCTATACCAAAGACTGTCTTCGCTAGCATTTGGCGCTCTATTTATCTTATCTTTCTCTGCTGCCAATTTCAGTAGGCTGTTCTCTATTTCTTTCCTCTGGCTTTCTTCTGCTCTCTTTTATCAATCTCTTCTAGTGACCTGAAAAGAAAACCTAAAAATTGAGAGCCACTGAAGTATATGCTGAATGCCCCCATTAGTCAAGCTGTAGGGGACACTCAGCACAGAAAAAAAAATATTCAACTAACCTTTCAAAAAATCTTTATATAAATGTTCTACAAAATCATCCTGCTGGTTCCAGGTCCACTGGAGACACCCAAGAAAGAATAATTCTGGGACATCAGAGATACCATAAAGGAGAATAGCTCAGAATTCGTGCAAGAGACTCAAGAGAGACAGAGTTCTTTAGTCTTAGGGACATTTTTTCCTACCTTCTCCCTTTTATTAATAAATAAAGAGGAGTTGTTCAAAGTCACCACAGAGATCTGACATTTCTAAGTTTCTGTGTACCTCATTCAACTCACTGAATATCTCTGTCATCCCAGAAAGATACATGATTCATCCTGGGAAGCCTATTGCAAACCCAGCACTGACTCTTCAAACGTTTGTAAAGCTTTTTTTAAAAGTTTAATTCAGTCTTATTTCTGGACTGAATACACCTCTTTCCCCCCCATCGTCCTCCCCAAACCCCACAGCTCATAGCTTGTCTAGATCTAGGGACGGTGGAAGGAAGGGAAAATGGATATAGTAAACTCATTTTAGGTCAACCAAAAGGCATTCAGTCTCTGTCTTTCCTAGCCATCTTTTCCTCACTTCCTTTTGTATTTTCTCAAAGGACATTACACAGTTGGCTTCTCGATCAAGGAGAAGGCAATGTCAAACACGTTAATTTGTCCATGAAACAGTCTTTAAGTGTTGACAAAAGAAAGCTTAAAAAATGAAGACAGACAAGCTAAACACTACTGATTCCAAAACCAAGCCTCTTTAAATGACACATTTCAGTTTTCAGGACTGAACAATACTGACCAACTGATGTTTTGATACTTCCTCAACAGCATATAATTTTTACTAAATGGTAATTAAAGATACAGCAAAATATTAATGAGCGAGTATAGAACTTGGAAGATGTGCAAGCACTAAGAGCATTTCATGATGCCTGGTGTGCAGTTTCTACTCACGATTAATAGAGCTTTCCAGAATTTCAGCAATGTTTATAGGAAGGATGATATGATTTTTCCACCACCTATCATTTCAGGATATTCCACTCTAGAAATTACAATATACTTCTGGTTTTTATGGAGTTATTTGGTAACATGCCTACCTATTTGTTCTTGAGAGTTGAAACATAAACACAGATCTGTATTTCAGCTGCATCATGAAGTGCTCGTAACACTGAAGTTCACAGCCAAAATTAACCAGAATATCTGACAATATTAATATTTAACATTTGTCTGCTATTCATTATGCCTCCCAAATACCACCAAGACTTTAATTTTCTGTAGCATAATTATTATAAGCTACGAGCAAGTGCATTATGAGGTTTCTTCAAAACAATGATTGTGAAATAGAAATATGCATAACCAAATAATAACAGCACAAGTGCTCTGCATATTCAGGAGAAACTGCATAATTAGGAAAGAATTCCTACTTATATTGATGGGAGTTTTGCCTGATGGAGATAGTCCTAGGTGCTATAAAGTCGTTTGCTTTAAATAACAATAAATGAGCATTTATGAAATGATAAGGACGATAAGAAAGTTAAAAAAAAAAAAAAATCAAAGAAATAAAAAACCCTGACTTGGTTGAAAGCTGAGAACCTATCTCCACTATTTTAAATTATTTCAGAAATGCAGCTACTCTCTAAGTTTCAGTTGCTTTCTTTTGGGACTCAGCCAGGAGTGCTCAATGTTAACATACCTAGACAAAAAGGAAGACTGCATATAGAAATAACCTATTGCCTAATAAAAATAAAATATAACTTTATAATAATGAAAGAAGTCCCTTTGCCAACTGTGCAGAAATGCGACTCTCCAGCAAAAGAATGGAAAGATCTATTTGCCAAAAGCTTATCTAAAAACATGTAAGTGGAATAATTTTCATACAGCAGTAACTTTATTCCTTTTTGGCCAATTTGGACAGGGATGGAAGAATATTCCAGGCCATAACTTAAGTCTCCTGGGTGGCCTTGGGCAGATTTGCTGGGAGTATCTACACAGTATATTGCTGGCAGATGTGAGCTTTTTCCGCCCAAGTTCCAAGCTGAGTTGAAGCTGAATAAACGCGGTTAGCATAGCACACTGTGCCCAACCCACCAAGTCCTACTGCGAACCGAGGCATACGAGCTCGTGATCAGACCTGCTAATTCAGATTTGGCACCGTGATAAACATGTTTGTGTAGCTCCGGTGGGCTGAGATTCCATCTGCCAACAATAGACTTTGTCGACATGCCCTCTGCTCCTCAGCTCCGTCACTAAACTGGAGATAATAATTAACGCCTGTATCTGAAAATGATATTGTGAAGGTAAGTTAATTTACTCTCACAATGAATGTTAAGATGCTCTAAAACTAGAATCATATAGCTGTGTAGTTATTACTTAAGGGAGTAAACCTTTTTCCATATGTATGCTATGGCACTAAGCCAAAATAAGGCTATATACATACTCAATGTATCATTTGGATAAATAGATACTCATGTCTTCGGTGTTATCTTCAGGTTCATAAGACTTATGAGTATTTGACAACTTAACATATCTAAACAAACCTGTTATTTTGTTTTCAGAAAGTGTCAGCCTAAGTGAGTTATACGGAAACAAGTCACCTAATAAATTTGCCTAAGAGTGTGGATAACTTTGCTTCAATACCTTGCTGATATTCACAGTAATTGTAATTATAGTGCAGTCCTTTTTAACAGACAGCATTCTGCATGCTAAATTATGGCTGAACACTTCAGAAAATTCATTTGAGAAGTTTCAAATTACAATAATAAGCTTCCCCACTCTCTTTTTAAAAAGAAGAAATCTAATTATTCATTCTGTCAATCTCATGCAAAATGTTCATTGTTTTTACATTATTGTTTACCTATTACTGTAACTGTGGTGCACAGAGAAAGAGAGAAGATGAGGAATAAACCACAGAAACTCCACTAAATGTTGTATTTTTCATTTTATATTGTATATTTTATTCATATGCTGCTTTTATGCTTTTATTTTTCAGGGCACAGAAACTTCCCTAACCACATTTGAGAAAATAAACCTCAACAATCCCCCACATCAAGACAGTATAATTTTATGAGTGGTTACATAAATTATCTTCCAAAATACTTTGTGGAGAAATATCTTGTGGTATTGAGAAATACACAATGCTGTAACTCAAAAGGTCAAGATTTCATGGTTTAAAACACTGCGCATCCACAAATAATGGTACAACGGACCGAAACAAAAATGACCAAAAGTTGCAAGTTTCAGAGCAAAATCCTGTGCTGCATCAAACAGATAAATTTAGACGACATCAGGGAAGCCCACACATCTGCCCAGCATCAGGGCAAAACGCCCTTTCAAAATGCACTGTAAGGTTCCCCCCCACCCACTCATACTGGAGCACTGTGTAACTGAGTCAAGGCGCAGTCACACGCTGCTCTCCTCTTCTCTTGGTATATGATAATCCGCTCATTTACCCAAGCTTGCGTGGTGTAGGCACGGCCTTTACAGCCTCTGGAAACACAGAAACCTGCAAAGCTGTACTTTATGCTGCACAGATGTTAGTAAGCGCCTTAGAAACAGGAAGTAAAATTGCATATTATCAGAAATATGAAGCACAGACAGTTGGAAGTGGAGTTGTTGAGCTGTACTTTTTCTTTGTGCCCTGAGTTTTCAGTGTTAAAGTTACCTCATTCCAGCACAGAAATATTTCAACTAATTAAAAATAATAATTGCAGGAAAGGATACTTACAGGGAAGAAAAAAATAATCCAAAGCACTAGAGAGATTTAGGAGCGTAAATTCTATGGAAAGTCCTAGGTCCTTATATGATTAAATCATATTGACTTTGAAAAAACTTGTGATCCCGTGCATTTGAAGATCTTCCCCCATAACGGCAAACTCAAACCTCATAGTTAAATGTAATAAACCCACACGTGCAATGAAACTTAAGTGCAACTGTTTGGTACCTTTCAGCAAATGTAATTTATTTTAATTTCCAAAACCAGAGCCAGCATTAGGTTTATGCTCTAAAGAGTATAATATCCCAGAAACTACCCAGGTAGGGAAGAGATTGCTATGTGAGATCTTGTATGTACAGGGTGAATGACTGTCTAAAGATACTTTAGGGATATGCCATACTCAGGAGCAGTCTCAAGGGACAGACACCATATTGCACCATACCTGCATTTACCAATCTGCCACCTCTAGGAACAGAGGTGCGCGCTCTCCCACGGCAGGTCGGGTGCTGTACAGGACCCCAGGCTTGCTAAACTCAGCTCTGTGTAGAACAGAGCAACTTGTGAAATAGAAAGACAAGCTTAACTATCTTGAGAGAGAAAAAAAAAAAAAAAAAAAAAAAAGCCTTAAGAATGAAGCCAGGAAGCTTTGAAGAGCCAGCAGGCTCCCATGTTAGCCATATGCCTTCATATGTCTGTTCTGTGGGAGTGTTACAGCTCCTGCTGTTCCATTCTTCACTTTTTAAAGAAAATGTTACAAGGCCACAAGGACTCACAAACATTTGTTGACATTTCTTCTGGGTCAGCCTTAGGAGGCCTGCAAGAATTTAAACATATGGCAGTATTTAGTTGCATGAGGGAATGGTTTGTTTCAGAGAAAAGCAGCATTTAGTTGCAAAACAGTTTAATCCACGATAAAGGTTTTAATTTTTTTTGGCCTAAATCCAAACTTTTCTCATTATATTTTTCACATTATATTTTTAAAGCAACAGCAGCTTTTCAGCTGAGCTAGTATTATGAAATATTTTACAATATTTTCTACTGTCCTCCACACAAATAATATCTTGATCTGGGCTTCCATATCAAACAGATTTGATGTGCGTTTAGATTTGAAAAGGGGAAAAAAAGAAGAGACCAACTGACTACTGAAATGAAGGTTATTTCCAAAACTTGTCAAAGGACACAGAACCTTTGCCATTTTGAACTAAAAGATTTCCTGAATTGGGTTCTCAACATGTTTCAGTAGCAGTACGTATGCATTTGCAAAGCAGAAAAATGGGATTTCCAAGGCTTTATCTTGTTATTGAGATGACATTGTTCTAAGTCAGTTGCTAGTAAACTCAGAGTAGCTGATTTGCCGGCATTCTTTATATCTTGCTGTTAAAAAAAATTACATTGCACATAAACATCTCAGCTGAGGTTTGTCTCAAGCCATAAATAAAGGGCAGCAAAATGTTAAACTTAAAAACACAGAGGGAACACACCTGTTACAGCTATACTGACCGAGCTGCAGCATCAGGTGCAGACCATAGCAACCTACCTCAAAATTAAAGGTAAAAGCCCTGTGCAGACTATTTTGTCTTCAGTGCTTTTCTCCTTCAATATTACAGCACACTAAAGAAGGAGCTCCTGCCGCTCTTTTCACTTGCATGATATTAAATAGGCCACAATCTTGTCTATTAATTGTATAGGACAGTATTTAGAATGAATAAGTACTTTAAGCCATTGAAATGGAAGGTCTTGCATGGGAAACAAGGATGCAGGAGCCATTCTCTGTGGAAATTTTTTTTTATTTTTTCCAAGCTATACAGCAGACATAGTTTTTAAAAGGTAGACCTGATCCAGAAATTCTGCTTTTCCTAAAATATTCTGTTAGCTAATACCTAATCTAACAAATTAACTAACATGAACCAGAAGTTGTCAAACAAGCTACTGGTTCCTGCAAGCAGCCACAGGCGTTAGGAGTACTCCTGGGTGTCCTTGTCCCCGTCCTTCCCTGCCCAGACCAAGCAGGGACAGGAGAGCAGGGGAGGGCTGGCTGGGGGCCACCACAGCTGCCTCTGCGGTGGCAAAGCGTTTGCCCTAGCAGATACCTCATTAAAAACATAAAGATTGAGGAGACCAGGGATTTTGGTAGGATTTCGGAGCAAGAAAACGTGCTGCAGAATTTTGAAACAATGCTCCTGTTTAGCAAACCCCTCTGGTTTTGAACAACATTTTGAAGCCTAAAAAGGAACCCGAGATTATTTTGGTGAAAACAACTGTAAGAAACTCATTTATGAATGACTGAGATGGATAAAGAAATTTTATAGAAATTATAAGGGAAAAGCAAGGTTATCTAATTTTAACAAGTTGTCGTGGTTTAACCCCAGCCAGCAACTAAGCACCATGCAGCCGCTCGCTCACTCCCCCTGCACCCAGTGGGATGGGGGAGAGAATCAGGGAAAAAAAAAACACCTCATGGGTTGCGATATGAACAGTTTAATAGGACAGAAAGGAAGAAAATAATAATGATAATAACAACAACAATAAAATGACAATAATAATAATAAAAGGACTGGAATATACAAAATGAGTGATGCACAATGCAATTGCTCACCACTCGCCAAACGATGCCCAGTTAGTTCCCGAGCAGAGATCCCCCCCAGGCCAACTCTCCCCAGTTTATATACTGGGCATGACATCACATGGTCTGGAATACCCCGTTGGCCAGTTTGGGTCAGCTGCCCTGGCTGTGTCCCCTCCCAGCTTCTTGTGCCCCTCCAGCCTTCTTGCTGGCTGGGCATGAGAAGCTGAAAAATCCTTGACTTAGTATAAACACCACTTAGCAACAACTGAAAACATCCGTGTGTTATCAACATTCTTCTCATACTGAACCCAAAACATAACACTACACCAGCTACTAGGAAGACAATTAACTCTATCCCAGCCAAAACCAGGACAGAAGTATATTGCACAAATAAATAAAACATCTGGATGAGGAAGTTTAAAAGGTACAGGTAGTACGCTTTTTGTATGCACTTCCTTGGGAGTTTATTAGCTGGCAGCAGGCAGGGTTAGGTGCATTATCTATGTTGTTAGCCGTACGAACGAAAGTTGCTTATATGTGTTATTTTAACCCAATTATAGACTGGAAAAGCATCAAACATTCTGAAATTTAAAATGAGTCAGAGGACAAAATTTTGTCATTACAGATTGTGTGGACATATAAATGATGTGAATAAATTTTCAAGGTCAAGTAACTTTTATCTAACTTTCATACTCTCAACAAAACTATCATCCAAATTCGGTTAGAGAAGTAACTATCCAAAACATTGTGGACCTTGTAGTCCTTAAGAAACAGAGCACGTTGCATCTCATAAAGCTTTGCAAAAACAAAGTTTTTATAATTTTGCTAAAATTAATTTGACATTTCCTGAAAGTTACCCACCTACATTTAACTTTTATCCAAAATTATCTTTTATGCTAAACTGTTCAGTAATAAACTGCAAGAGGTATTCTGATATTAAGGGAAGGTAAAAACTGAGTTTCAGAATCCAGTTATCAGCAGTGATACCAGGCAAACAAAGATTACTATGAGTAAGAACCAGTAACTTCAGAGGAAACAGTAAATCAAACAAATACTGATTGTTAGTCACCACATAACAAATCCTGATGACTTAGGGATGGGAAGATTTGTGCTCAAAAGCTGAATTTGGCCATGATGGAAGGTCCTTGCTGTATGGAAGACATGTTGCTCGGTATGAAGAAACTAGTGTCCTCAATGGAAATCAGCTGCAAAGACTTTAGTCAAATGCACATTTGATGAAGTAAATAAAAATCAGTAGTTGAAAACAGACAGTCTAACACAATAGTGCCCAACCTTGCAGCTGAATTCAAATCTTAAGACTATGTGAGCCAGACAGATCAAAAGATATATCAGCAGCACGGGAAAAATAACAAAACGATGAATAAAAGGGGCTGTATGACTCACTCAAATGTCAGTAAGAAAATGGCATCAGAGAGCTGAAGCCATCAGCTTCTAACAATAACTAAAAGGTTAAAAATAAGTTTTATGTATTCAAAGAGTGCCAAGGAAGACTTAACTGCAAACCTTTTGTTGCCTTCAATGCCAAGGCTGTAAAGCAATTAAAGCTGGGAATTGTAAAGAAATTTTTATAATGAAATTTTTCTACAAGCACTTGGCATTAAATTCACATTCTTGCCAACGTTATGATAGAAGGCAAGACACACAAGCCCATTTTTATCCTTGAGTAAGGCAAACAAAGGAAATATTTTAAGTATTAAATATTTTAAGACGTGTTAGATTCTTGAGTCTACAAATCAATGACATTTTTCAAGAAAAAAAAGATGGATTCAGTTCTGGATCAGGACAGAATATAAACAAATGTAAAAATAACAGTATACAGTATGGAACAGCAAGGCTGTACTGAGTGGGGGGATCCTGCAAGAGTGACAGTTTCTTGTAGGATGCTGGTGGTATGCTCACGGTTTTCTCAAACGTTTAGGTTCAGAGCAGCGTGCAGTGCAATGCCCGGGTGGGCAGGCTGCTGCAGGGAGCCAGGGAAACTGTTCTGCACCATCAGCACAACAGTCTGCCTCGTGCTGTACTGCAGAACCGGTGCTATTTATCACGGGTTTCACTATTACAAGTCTTTGTCTTACAAGGCGCTTCGGACTCCTGGATACAACTAGCTATCAGTTCTATTGAGGAGAACCTAATTCCAATTATCTGAAAGCAGAGAAGAGTTTGTTTCTGCATTTAGCTACTTACCCCTATCTAATTCATTCCTCTTTTACATGATAAGAAATCAAAGATACTCTGATACACCCATGAGCAATTATAAAAGCTATGCAAATATTGCCTATGTATCTATAAATATTCATTTCATATTAAACCTTTTTGATCAGATTCACACACTTTCAGATTCTATTTCTGCAAATATTTCCCTGAATTCAGATTATCAAGCATGTTTGCTGAAACAGCATATTTTAAGTAACTATTCACAGCAGACTTGTAATTGCTAATATTCATGTCAGAAACCTAATTCAAAGAACTATACTTATCCATTTAGGAAACTGAAGGTTATCATGTTACTTGTACATCCCATCAAGACAGCTCAAAATGCATCAAACGGCTCACAAAAATTACCAGAATAAAATACGATTATGCTAACAATGCACGTTAGTGACCTTGTGCAAGCAGCCTACGGAGATGAGGAAAGCTGATGACATACACAAGTGTTTGCTGAATATTTTGCTAAAATTAACTAATTTTCAATGAATATATTAGTATGTAACTATTGCGTGAACATAATGCAAATGGAAAAGCAAGATGACCCTCATTTAATGAATTCTTTGTTATAAATTAACTACCCTCCTATTAAAAAAAAATTAAAAATCTCAACTATACATACACAAAATGTTTCTATATTAAATGCTTTATTCATAATGCTTTATTAAAAGATACAATTCTAGAATAAACAACTGAAAATTAAGTTGATGTGGTTTAATATTGTCCTTTGTAGACCTAATGTACCTCCACCTGAAATCAATGCAAGCCAGCTAAATAAATGCTCTTGGCAGCTACTTGTTTGTGCCTTAACATATTAGCCATTCTTTTGATGAAATCAATATTAATGATTTTTTTCCATTTTTAAAGCACTGCAACTGTTTCTGAAAGTCACCAAATGTATATTGTCTTCTGCACAAACATGTAGACAAAAAAAATTGACTATCAAGTTCATAATTACAACACATCAACACATTTTCAACTCCTACACCTCTACATTATTCTTTGGTCAATATTTGTATTGCTTTGCCTGCTCGCCATCAGACAGTGCTTCAGCTACCTGTAGAGACTCTCATCCAGCAAAGCTACCTCTGAGGCAGCTTTTGCTCTTATTGCTTTGTTTTCTTAACATAACCCATTCAGCTGAACATTCTTCCATACTCCGTTCATCATTAACACAACCATGACGAATCCAAAAATCTCAGAAAGAGTTGAACTGTATCTAGTCATATCTTTCATTTATATGAAGGGTTATGAAACATAAAAGGCCTAACTAATATTAGATTGTTGTAAAGCTTCCTTAGCTGGCTGTTTTCATTTCAATCATTTGTAATAAATATCCCAAGATTTTTTTAAGACAGACTCTCAGTGGCACAGTATGTGCTAACCTCTGTTTCAACCTTTCATACCATGGCTGGTATATGTTGTGAGCCAGATACTGTGGAGATATATAGCTACTGAGAACTGTCGTAACAAAAAAAAAAAAAAAAAAAAGTAAAGCTCCATTGCATGTGAGATTAAACGTTACATCCATTTGTTTAATTTTAACTTACAGATTCTGAGGAAAGGAGAATACATGACCATGATTTTATGGGAAGTTAGGAGCATCTGTTAGGATAAACCGTAGTAATCACAGTTAGAATTTCTCATTATCTATGTCCAGTTGAATGCCCAACACTTCTGGTGTCAAGTCTAAACAAACTGCAGCCCAATTTTCAGCAATAATTAGCTACAATTAGCAAACTTGATGGCTGCCTCAATCAAAAACATCACAAGTGAGGTCTTGTTATTCCCACCACTTGGACTGAAATTCAGATTTGGTCAAGATAATTTCTATTGATACGAAGCCTAAAGAAATATATCAGCTCAAGCAACTATTATTTTTATTATCCAATAACATAAATAGCTTTGCTGCACTGAAACAAGAAACATGATTAGAGTTATTCAGGTGACATCTGATTTATACTCAAAATTTAGTCCCACAAAATTAGGAAAAAGTAGATAAGCCAAACACAAGTTCAACTCATTAGTAGAGTTTTTAAGAGATCAAGCCACCCTGATGTATTACTAGTACTATGTAATCCTGGCAGGATACTAGCAGAAGCTAAGTTTGATACCTGGATTCTTATTAGGAGCATCTCTGCACTATTTAGCAAGCACTTCATCCTCCTTCATTACCATTTAGTACAATCCCAAATAAATTGCATACAGTTCAAGAGTACATTCTTCCCGCTTTTGGGAAGAAAGAATTCCAATTCAATAAATCAGCATTAACTTTTTTACTATCTTGCATTAAATACTAGCATGTTTTCTGTAACAGTTTCAGTTCAGATTTTTCTCAGGTAGTTTTTGTCTGGAGATGAAACATCTTGTAACTGTGATCTGTTTAACAAGAGCTAAGGATTAACCAGCTTCAGCTGGAAGGAAGTCAAGATGAAGTTGATTGTGTCTTTAAGAAGAGCTCAACCTTTTCTGGATGGCCAAAATGCCATTGCTAGATCTTTTCAGTACAGCCGCTGTGCCAACACGTCACCCTTGTTTCATCCAAAGCTGAACTAGTTTTATGTACTTTAAAATTCACATATTTTTTTAATTGTCATTTTCACAACCTTAAGTATGTTTCTAGCATCTGCATTGGTCATTCTTTTCCTGTTTTGGCCTAACTCACCTTCTTATTCCTAAATCCCAAAAGCAAAGAACATGTCTTTCTTAATTCACGGGATTTTTGTAGGTACAAAAGGTGACAAAAATATTAAAATTCAAAGCAGTGTATTAAATACAGAGCAGTAACAAAAATATGGAACATATAAAATTCAGTCAGAACTCTCTTTCACATATACACAGAGAAGAAACCAAATCTGCACCCCATTTTCATTAAATCTAGTTTTTGGAGAAAGAACAACAAAAAAAAAAAAAAAAAAGAACAGGAATTCATGCTAAAGGACAATACTACCAAAAAGAAAATGTTTGTCAAGCACTTTTCTCAACCTAGGGGCAAAAAAAAAAATCTAGTGTCAGCTGATTCTCACTCTCTGTATTTCATTTTGATTTGTACTAAATCCCCATAGTATAAACTCACAGATGCGTTGCATATAAACCAATAATGGTGAGGAGGAAATAAACCCACAAAGGCTTCCATAGAAAGGAATGCTCCTAATATTTGTATCTCACATCACTTACATCTTTTCTCGACTTGAACATCTTCCTTAGTGTCTCATTTCTGCTTAGCAGCTCTAGCACATCTTAACCTAAGACAACCGTAACCCAAGACAGCTCTGACCTAAAGAAATACTAGCCAGCTGATTTTGAAAGAACGAGAACTTGGCATTGATAGTTTCTCAGTTATCAGGAATAACGAATTGCTCTTTGCACAACAGAAAAATGCTAGAGAGCCATGTGTGCCACAGTAATATCAGCTTTCTTCGTGGGCAAGAAGCAAGAGAGTTGTACCGATTTAGCAGTTTTATCCTCATGTAACTACTATTGACATATCCAAAGACTGATCTGTAACAAAGGGGTTTGAGAGCTTTTTTACGTATTTTTTTGTCCTACCTCTCCTTAAACAATCATACCTTCAGACACAGAAAAACACCCCAGGTCTGGAGTAAATGTTTTGCACTTAAAAGCTTACACACAGAAGAATGGAAAAGCACTAAGGATTGTATCATATTGCGTATGAATGATGCATATGTTCCACTAGCAATCTATTAGTAACTTTTCCAAGCTAAGAAGTGCTTAATTTAGCTAATTTAATGTTGATGTGTATGGTTAACTATTAAAACTCCTTCTGCAGGTTCTGAACTAAAGGCCACTGTTGGCCATATTCAGTTGTACTCAGGCTATGTTACATCCATGGGTTTTAGTCTCCTGCACAAGGCTTTTATGTAAGAAAACTCTTCAGACATTTTAGATTACTTAGATTGGAAATTATTCCTGGTTTGACAGTAGGACCTATTTCCCTAAAGGCTCTTGATTTCTAAACCCATGTGGAGACATATTATAAGAGATGGGCACAGCCATCTGGGAAGGTGTAAAGTGACGAATGACCTGGATAAAGGCCATAAACCAAGTCATTAAAAGAATTCACAATAGTAGAAGAACCCACATTTTTTACTAAGATCCCTCTAGACTAGAAAATGTGACATTAACCCATATACTCTATCTATCAATCTTTTTTTGATGGTTTTTACAGGACCTAAAATCCCTTTTCACTGGCGCCTTTTTCTGTTGGTGGTATCAGTGTTTCTTTAGAATTGTAACTTTAGAAATATTTTTTTAAAAAATAGCAGAAACTTTAGAGATGTCTAAACTAGCAATGTCTCACTTTCTCTGGCACCCTGAGAATATGGGTCCAGCCTACATCAGTCAGAGATGTATGGTTTCAGTCCTTCCTCACTGACAATGGTGTAAGAGAAAAACCTGAGAATAGAAGTATTTCAGCTAGGAAAGACAAGTAATTTCTGCTATACGAGTTTTATTCATGAACTGATAAAAACATTCCTTTGCCAACACACGCTGTGCTTAAAATAAGGATGTTTATTGATATAGATATCCTGGCATACCTGTATTAGCAAACACTTTCTACTGCAGAACAAAACCAAAAAAGTATCTTCTTCACTAGAATTTTTTTCTTTTTTATATTTTGAACTACAAAAAGCATTAAACTTAGAGCAGAAGGTTTGGAGAGAGTCAATTTCTTTAAAAGGTAACTTCTTTCACTTTTGAAGCAAATTTTGTTTTCTGCTACTGTCCTGACCTAAAACTAATTACAAATACTAATATGAAAAAAGCAATTTCAGACATCTTACCCGTAAAGGCTACCTCTATATTCTGTAGCTCCATGAGTCTAATCTAGTGGATTTTCCTTGTTCTCATCATGCTAAACAGAAACAGCTACTACTGATGCTACACCAAACAGAAGACTTTCTCACCAACTATACATACACTTCCATGTATCCATATGACTTCCAATATAGCCATATATTCTGTCCTATACAGAAACAAGAGACAGACAAAGAAATGCATTTGGAAACTAGTTTCAGTTGAGTCCAACTGACATGATGTGGGAGCTAGCTCTTCCTCTTAAGTTCAATCTTTTGTTTTATCAAAAGAAAGACTTTGAAAACTCTTATAGGAGTCACTTGCTAAGAATACTAAGGGATGGAATTAATTTTGCTCTGAATTAAAAATTCTAGATTTTTTTTTATTCCAGGAAAGAAGTATCTAAAAATCACAGCAAGTCTGTCACTTCATGATTTTTCCCTATTTTAGCATCTGAGAAACAGTAACTTCAAGGTACTAAATGTCCTTTACTTTCTGCATATAGAATTGCAACTATTTCATCTATGAGCAAAATAGATACTTGGTAACATTATTCTAAAAAAAGCTGGAGAAAATAATAACAGTTCAATAATAAGGAAAAAAACTATTGAAATTCTATACAATAGTATCTGGAGAAAATACTTGGAATAAATTATTAGCCTGTATTGATTTAATGCTCTTTCCTTTGAAAACCCTAACAGTTTCTTGGGAGACTATTATAGACAGATTTATCTGAATTTTGTCTCATTCTGTGGTACCTTCACACCTCCTTGAGGAACAATTTACTGCAGAAACAAAATATTTATATTTCTTCCATTTTAAATCTAAGGGAAAAAAATCAGAACTGAATTAGTAGTATTGAACTTCTTGAAAAAAAGAATTGGAAAAGAGCAAATTAAATATAGGGAACATCTTGTGATCTGATGTACTGTGAAGAATTTTCACAAAATTTATTTTTCAATGGCAAGGACAAGACTATGGATTTCAATAGAGGTCAATTAATTAAATATACACCCCTTAGTTTTCTCAGGCTCTGTGAGAATATAACAAGTATGTAATACTTAATTTGAAAGAGCACAAGTTATTTTATAGAGAAAAAACACTGAAAATAGAGAGGTCATCTTATCCAAGCTGAAAGATGTCAAACAAACCTGAAAAGGATAATCGCAACAAACAACTTAAGATTCACTCTTTATTTTCTTATTATCAGAATCTTTTAAGAAATGTGTTGGTATTCCCTTGCTCAAAGATCCCTTTTCCAATAGTGTTTGTTCCAACTGACTTTAGAAGCAACAACTCACACCAGGATGTTGTTGGGGTAAGTTATTTAATGACTGCAGTTCGGAAGAACCAGACTGATTTAGTGGGTTCAGTCCAGGTTTAGGTAATTAAAGCTTGTACAGCTGAATGAGTTGGAAGGACTGTAGCAGCTTTATCTTGATCATTCAACAGGAGAAACTCTTCTGACAACCATTTAGGCTCAGTGCCATGTAAATATTCTGGCATAAGTAATTCAATCCTCTTCACTCAGCTTCCTTGCAGCAATCTATGGCCTCTTCAAAAGACTTCTAATACTATTTGCTTCTGAGGATGATAAGATGCATACAGACTGCCTGTTTTAGTGTTTTGCAGATCATTTAGTACTCCCAAAATTTTGAAGTACATAATTATGCTTGAAATAATTAGAATCACAGTTAAAAAGAAAGGAAAAAAAAAAAAAAAAAAAAAAAAGCGGGGGGATCCCTGTAGTTAAGTGTGCTGGAAAATTTGAACTGAGTTTGGGAACCCGCTGTACGTGACAGTCTGAACACTTAGACCTGACCCATTATAGTTCAGCAGTAAAAATCTCATTGAGTTCAAGGAGTTCAAGAATGTGGAAAGGGAATCCATGATATTAGTATATTTTAAAATGGGCAATAGAGACATAGGTTAAAAGAAGGATCCAAGCACTGAGAAGAAGAAAGACTAAGCAGTATGGGGGTGAAAAGTCAAGAATAAGAATTCATTTTATCTCTGTCTTCTTTAATGCAAGAGGAATAAAAAGAAATTTTATTTGACAGAGTGCATATGGAGCAAAGAAGATCCATGTTCTTCCCAGCTCTGGCAACTGCTACTCTATCTTTTATTTCAGCTCTCACGATGGAGCCCATAAACATAGCTCGCTGCAGAATAAAGCTGAACATGAAACAGAAATTTTAAGTACACCACCTCCATGATCTTTCCCTTTGCCTATGTATAAGCATATTAATCCATCCTCAAAAGTACTGACGCCTTCCACATAAATATGTGCTCAGATTCCTTTGATATCCAAGAATATATAAAGTTGCTTATCATCCCCTATCACAATGCTATACCCTGCCCCAAATTCACTGATAGCACTTCAGAAAAGAGAAACCAAGAAACTGATGTTGGTAATACCCCTGCGTTAGTCATATTTGGAGTCAAGGGTCCCTCTCCCCACAAACACTTAGAAATCATAGTTTCTTTGGAAATTTCTCGAAGGAGCACTGATGCATGTCCTGTATTCCGTGACATAAAGCAAAGCTGAGAGATAATTATCCTGTAAGCACAGAGTCAGTGCAGTGTAAAAGGTGCCAAAAATTCCAATGCTGTCATTAACTTCTGCTGACTGTTTGTCATCTGAGAGTGGAGGACAGCCCATCAGCCTGTACTGGTAGATGGGGAGATGAGAACATACCTGTACACAGTAGGATATTTATAAAATCTAATCATGGAGGAAAAAAAAATACAGAAATTGCCTCACAAAGAGTTGTAGCACTTATTTCAGTTACATGACATTTCATTTTTCCTCTAGAGCCGGCAATGTCATATTGCTGATCTTTCCCTGATTTAAACCTAAGTTTCCAAAAACCTATTAAATACTGAATTTTTGTATAGTCCCTGAATTGAAACAGGATCAAGGAGGGAAAGAACCACTAAATTAGTGGAATATTTTGTCTATTTGCAGCGGATCTATTTCCTCTGAAAGCTGTCAACTTTAATATTTTAAACTTTTTTTAAAGCACCCTGTAAATATTAGCACTTAAAACAAGGGGTTTCTGCTCTCGCTTCTGCATTACAATGCAAATAAGCAAAGAAATTGCCTCTATGCAGATGGTAGTGTACTACTAAATAAAAAAGAAGAGGAGCACCAGACATTTTCAGTCTCTGACTCCAGCCACCTCAGGCAGGCAAAATAGAAGTACTTTAGAAAGGTGCCTCCACTCAAAGGCACGATCATATGTACGCAGCAGACAGGTTTCAAAACGTGCTATAGTAAACTTAAGACATGCAATACAAGACCAAAAACCTAGAAGTATAATGTGCCATAAGAAGAGAGCTTGAGAAATCAAAAGGTTTCACCACTGGCGTAGCTCCTGGAAGAGGAATGCGTTTGTTATATAAAAGCCCCAGACGATACTATAAAAAAATCGCATTCCATATTACAGAGGAAGAAAAGTACAAATTGAAAAACAATCCCAGTAAGTCTGATCTGAGCCTGCCTAAGTCCTGCCCAAACCACAACATCTAAGAGAAAAGTGAACCATTCCCTTGTTCTCCTGCCTGGATGCCAAGCTATCCCTCAGGAGGTTAGAAAAGAAGTGCTGTTGGTGCTGTTAGTCTTTTAATTACTGTAATCTTAGACATTTCTCTAATTGGATTAGCCTATAGCCTTTTCAAACAAAGCTAAATTATTGAGTTGATAGTGCAACTGTACTTTGGTTTGCAGAAAAAAAGCATTCCTGTTTATTTGTAGCATCACAGTATTTACCATAAGTATCTTAATCCACTATTTATTTCAACTGATTAATGTACATTTTATTTCACTGGCTGGCCAAGTTGTATAGCCCCTTCAAGAGACAAGTTGCTGAACTTCTAAAACATTTTAACTTTATCTGATTTCTCTTTCATGTCTCATATTGAGTTGTAAAATACATTTTTCTTATTCATAAAGAGTGCTACAAACGGAGATTTCAGCTGAAGTCTGATCTACATGACACCTGCTGAAGCCACGGACAAGAAAAACCATGTATCAAATTGAATGAAGCGGGATATAAACAACAGCACCTTCAGTAGTAGGTGCATTGCTGAACACCGCATCAGCAGAGCTGGTTAAGACGTATTGCTTTGACTGTTGTATTTTATTCTCACGGCAATAGCAGATTCAGTGTACTTCTGTTGAGACTTCAGCAGGTCTTATTCTCCTAGAAAGCTCACAGCAGCAGGACTAAGCCAACTCTGAGGTGCTACTGCATAAACTGAAATTTCCCAAGCTGAACTCAGTAGTTTAATTCACCGGTGCTAGATGTGAACACAGAGCTTCACTTGGTTCAATTAACCTCCAGGTGCAGTTCCCCAGATGGTATGAACTGGCATTGCACCTAACTCTTCATGTATTTCCACCTTTCCCCTTTTCCTCTTGGGCTTTCGGGAACATCCATTCTCACCTAGGCAGGCAGGCGGGCTCCCCCCAGATGGCCAGGAGGAGCTCTAACAAAGAAGAGCTTTGGTGACATTTCCAACTGGCATTTTTTCAGCTGAGGCTTAATCAACAGCAAGGTGTGCTGATGCTTGGAAACATCAGAGTCCAAAACCAGGTGCAGTTCAAGCGAGATTTCAATTTGACAAGAATATTCTGCAAAACTCACAAAATCAATTTGGGGTTCATATAGCTGTCACGCACTGTGTATGGAAAGGAAGTAATTTAAAAACCATAGCACATTCCCTCACCACCTATTCTACAGCTCATCCAGTCAGAATGGGTCCACTATAAGAATCTGAATACTGAGCATATACACTTTTTATCCCTGAGAATATAACTGGGCAAACAGACAACTATTATTACATTACTTGCTCTCGCTACATGCCTTTATCTGTAAACTTTCCCATCTTGATAGTTCCTTGCAGATTTTTAAACAATATTCAATGGATATGGAGAAATGGTAGGAAAATAGGTAAAGAAGAAAAAAGACAGAAAGCAGGCAAAACAGTCCTTGTCAGAGGAGCTTGAAAGCAGAACAAGATAGCATTTTCAAGGACTGTGGAGCACATACAGTAACTTCTGTGAAAAGCGAGGGAAAAAAAGTAGCCAGTGTTACAGCTTCATAATCACTTTAATAGGCCCTTTTATTGGTGAGTCCAGTTGCAAAATGAGTCTCCTCTTTCCTTGGATTTTCTCTCTCAAAGGTTAACTGGCTTTACATTTGTCTTTTGCACTTCTCTAAACCTACTGAGCGTTATCTGACTGTCTATGTATTAATCTTACAACTTTAGTAATGTGAACTTAGTTATAGTGTTCACTCTCATTTTTATGTATGCTGTCTAGGAGCATTTTGGCATGATGGTTTAAAACTCTTAACATCAGATTAGGAATTCAATTATGCATTAATAAAATTATTTGTATGAATGTTTTGGTAGAGGACTGAAACACCTGTCCATATAACCTCTTACTAAGAGCATGATTGTCAACACTTAAACATATTCTGCTTTTCTGTTAAGATGTTCCACAGACATTTTCTTTGATCAAAGGTAGATAAATCCTGTGCTACCTGAGTAGTACATGCTAGAACATAGAATATATTTGTTTATACTGTTGCATTATAATATGGTATGATATAATAAAAATAAATTTATATTCCTACATTTCAACCTGAATATCTTTACTTGGGCAGTAAAAGGAAGAGGGCAACTGTCTGATACATCTCACATAAAAACTCAGTAATTCAAAAATCTGAATGATAAATCTTATGTTACGGTAGCTCTGTGACGCTCCATAGAGGACCTATGTATCTAAACCAATGGATGCATTACATTCCTGATTTAGATAAGATTTTTAGCTGCTATAAATGTTATCAAAATCCTCTAATTTTTCTCTATTTACTAAAATATACTAATCTTCTATCAATAATATCTTGTAAAGCACTTTTATTCTCGTAAAGCAAAGGTTGGCCTTAGCAGGCAACAATCAACGATGGAGGTTTACATTTACAGAGTCTTAATTTATTAACTGCTTTTTAGTCCCTAACTTAGTTTTGAAAATTTTCTTAGAATACACTCTACTGCTACTAAACAAACAAAAAGGTACCTTTCCATTCAATCCGTGAACGTTTACCCAACAGCACACATCGCAGTGGTTTTATACCAGCTTTCCTCTGAAATCAGGAAACACGGTCCAGTTTCTAATGCTTTCCCTTAGCACTTCTCATCTTTCAGTATGACATTTCATCCACTTATTTATTTTTATAAGGATGCTTCTTCCTAACAAATGTTCTATGGAACTCAAAGGCTTGTGTAATTGAATTAACAGGTTTATAGAAAATAAGTTATAGCCAAAATTGCAAAGGTGGGCATGGGGAAGGAAGAAATATTTCAGCAAGATGCAGCCTATTATGTAAATTTCTCACCACATGCCATACATAATGAATAAACCTTGTGCTCTTAACACTTTGATTATAGACTATACAGACAATGCAAATTAAAATTCCTGCTGCTCTATAAACGCAATGAGAGGAAATTATGTAAATTTTAACACATTAGATTGATTTGGTTGAAATGAAACCTGTTCCACTTGATGTTTTAGGGGAAGAGCCACAATTACAATGATTGAGAAAGTGCAGTGTTAATGAAGTGTGTTATTGCTAATCAATTCCTCCTCCTCTGGTAATGGCACAGGCATGTACACTGTCACTACATCATTCACTGGCAAATGCAACCACTCACACCACCACGTAGCTTACATAGCAGAAATTAAGGCTTCCATAAACTCATGTATATGGTCCCGTCTAACATCAGAGATTTCACAGTAAAACTATGATAGACGTTCAGGAAGGGTGTGTGTTCTCATGTATATACACACATATACGTAAAACTTTTTGGCAATACTGCCTGGCTGACTGTAGTACTGCTGTCTTGAATGCTACTGTAGATTTGGTGTGATACCAACCAAGTAACTTCACTTTGAGCAAAATAATCACCTCGCTACTAGCCGGTGTCTTGGAAAATATGGAATGAGATTATCACATGGTAATAATTTGAACACATTTAGTTAATTGAAATGAAATGAAAAGCAAGGTCTTTCAAACTTAAAAGAAAGTTTTCCGTCCAAATTGAAGAAACTGGAAAAAAGGACTCAGTGGTGTCAAAAGTTTCACACAAACAATGTATCCTTCCAGTAACAGTTACCTGGGAATTATGGTAGGAATTTGGAATGTCTTTACAACTGAATATAGTTGATTTCATTCTGTAACCTTCTTGTAAGGAACTGCAGTGCACATAGCTGATAGAGCTGTTTTACAGTTAGCTGATATGTGAAGTATATTCTACCTTCCATACACGAAGCAAGGAGCATGTCTCTCCAAGCATCATGTCACCATTTTAAACAAAATACTTTGTAGAGATCCTCACCAGCATGACAATGAATTGCAGAATACTGCACTGTTATCTTTTCTTAATTATTTACTGGTTTATATAAGATAATTAATCAGATTATTTATCACAATTTTGCATTTCGCAGTCCCTTTGTTCTATAAAAATTTCTATGGCATTTTTAAAGAAAAATATTCATTTGCAAAAGGATCTGCAGTATTAGAAATCTGTGGCAGTTATTGTTTCCCAGGTAAATATGAGAAGGTGGGATGAGCCAACCCATTTTATTTTCTTTATATTTATATAAGTTTTATATTCTTCTCGGAAACATTTGCCACCACATATAGTGACTGCATTTGTTTCCTATCTCTACTGACTTGTCTCCCACTAATTTATTTTTGTTCCTGCTAAGATATAAGGAAGCACTCTGCACAGAGACATCTCACTAGCTTCAAGAGCAGTTTGACACACAGGATTGTTGCAGGTTGTGAATAAAACGCATACAAAATCAGGACAACACAGGCAACGAGCGAGCTTTTATGCAGAAATTACATAGCAGATAAACATGCAACAAAACACACTAAGACTGGTACTTACCGTAAGAAATTTTAGAGTACTATGGTCCATGAACATGGAAAAAAGAGGGGTCAGGCCCCAGCTGTGAAAGGAAATCTGGCAGACCAAAAGAAGAAAATGCAAAAATAAAAATAAAAGGGAAAGATACAAAGGAATTAATCTTTCCTAGAAATAAAGTGATGTTTATTTTTGCAGGCTGAGAATCCATTCTTGTGTGAGCATGCATGTCTCCTATGTTTAGGGTTTTAAAAATGCCAACCAATTTTTGCTCCATTAATCCTGAGCTAACGTGACTGCCACCGATGGTGAAAAGCACAGAGAGTGCTTGAGACTGAGCACTGTTCCTTCAGACCATAGGCCTCTCTCCCAACCCTAAATTTCTTCTGACTTTTGGCTGGGGCTGCTGGAGGAATCAGCTATGAACTCTTTCCTCCGCATTAGGGTGCACAGTCTACATTACACTGTGCTAATTAGACTCTCAAAGCATGACATGGTCAAAGAGCCACTTAGAGCTTGGCAAAGAGAGATTTGCAAAACAAAACATGAAAAATCACGTAAGATTGAGAAACAGGAAAAACAATGTCAACTAAGTGAACTTACAGGAGTAGGAGCTAAGCATTTCAGTTTGCAAGGTTTGGTACAGATGTTTAGTTATATAAAATAAACACAAAGAGTCACAGTGGTAAATATCTCACCCCACAGGAATCAGCTTAATTTCCAGCTCATAATGATCCTAGAAAACTGAATCTCTCCATGCTAGCTTTTGCTTGAATTCTTTGACTTCAGACTGCTTTGTTTACAGGAAAAAGCTCTCTGAAGTTGGAATATTAGAAGGGGTGAAACAATAAATTTCCCATATTCTAATATCCAGACATCCTGAGCTTGTTCAAAGACCCCTTGGATTCATGAAGGCAAATAATTAAATTACCTGAGCTTTGATCAAGGAGTTGCTGCAGTCCCTTTTTGATGTAGAACGTGGCTGTTTGAAGCTCCAGACAGATAACTAGCCCATATGTTTTTTAACCCTTTTTCTATTAGTAGCAAATTTTATGCAGTGTTCTGGCATTTCAAAGTGAGCACCACAACATCATTTGGGGACACTGGTCCAATAGGATCCTTATACCACACACTTGATGGGATGTTTATTGAAAGGCTGAAACTCCCCCTCCCAAATAAGCTGAAATGTTTTTTCAGTCAAGATAACTTCCCTTAATATTATGCTTTGGAAGCTGCTCCTTAGATGGCATGTCACCAAGACACCAAAAAAATAAATCTGAGAAGCAAGGGGGGTTGGCTTTGCAATACAAGAGTTTTCATCACGTTCCATGCTTTCCAACTCTTTCCCCCAAAAGAAAAGTGAGTGAGCACATACTCATCTAGTGAAAGAACACTCTTAAAATAGGAAAAACAAATAGATAGATTTAAGCCTTTCATTTTTCCCTCACCTCAAATGCAAGCACCTGGATGAAGTCATTTTTGCCATTACCAAGTCAAAGTCCTAGCCATGCTGCCTGCAAAACAGAGCAGAAACTAGAAGTCAATAAAGATGCTATCCTCTCGTCTGATTTCTAGTTTTGAATATGATTACTGAAAGAATTTCTCTCCATAAATGAGGAATTATGCTCCTCTTCAGTCTAGGATTCTTTTGGGACATGAGGAGGTTACTAAAAGGGCATAATTAGAAAGCATAATTAATATATAGGGATCTCTTACTCGGTTCCCTATACAGCTTTAACAACATAGCCATATATATATGTATACACACACTCCTAATTTTAGCAACAGTTCCATGGATTATGGAAATGACCTCACCAGACTACTGAGAAGTGGGAAAAACACTTTTGCAACAGGACTTTTTCTGGTATCATTCACGGTAGAAAGGCATCTGTCCTTCAAGGCACAGCTGTGGAAAGGATTCATGTCATTCAGACTGACATCTCAATTCATAAGGATACAGAAAGCATAAGAAAGCATAATGAATATGCCTGGCTTACTATAGATAACAGACAAATTATTTTGGGGCATGAGGATGTAGATAGAAATTCATGTCTTTACATTTAAAACACTCGATATGTTATTAAAAAGTTGGTATGTTTCTAATTTGTTGGAAAATAAAACTTGGGGCCTTTTATAAAGCCCAAGGGGGAAATGCGTATAATCAATTGGTAAGAATGAGAAAGGAAGTTAATGTGTATACAATTTTATGGTTTTTTCCATTAAGTCACAGGAGCTGCATATATAACTAACCTGTGAAACAGGAAACCGTCATATCTGAGTGACTCAAAATACTCCTTGTAACATTACTGAAAAGCATGAAAGGAGGAGCTGCTGATCTCAAATTCAAGAAGCAATTAGCATTCATTAACTCAAAGTAATAAACTGCCCAAGGCATTTATGGGTTAAATATAGTCTACTTTTAAGCACATGGAAACAGTTAAAACACAAGCTTTTCTACAGTTTATTTTGAATGATTTCATTTCTAGTAAAAACGGATTTAATTTCCAGATGGGGTATACCTTTAGGCAAAAACATTCTTCTTCTCTCCTCCAGTAGGCAAAATGATTTAATACCAATGGAAAAGTCTTTTGCACACATTATTAATTTCATTTACATTACTTTCTTTTCTTAACAAAGTATCAATGACCTTCTGTAGATTTTTTTGCAAAAAAAAATAAATAGAAGTTAAAAGTCCTATTTTTGGTAGGTCTCATATTATGTACAGCTTTCAAGAAATAGCTTGCTAGTCATTCATTTTTGAAGGGAAATATCGTAAAGGCTAAGTTGTTCCACAGACTGTATACAGTGATAATTAGAAAGAGGATTTAACAGCTGTGAGAACAAAACACAGTTTTGCACCCAGTTCATCAGTAATCTGATACATTAGACAATCTGGTTCATGTCTGCTGCAGAGGATGGCCCACAGAATCCTATGAAGGCAGTAATTACAGCTAGTATACTTTGTGACCTCTAGCTCATCATAAAAAAAGCCAAGGTCATGACAACAAGCAACTGTCAAATCTTAGTAAGTATCAGAGCTGGCACTTTCTCTGTAGACTTGATTATTTCAGCCAAACTCATTTCTTGTTCAATTTGGTTGGATAATTAAACAAATATTAGTGCAATTTCTTACATATGATAGCATATTGACAGCATTCCTAACACTAGTAGGACTAAAAACTGGCTTAGCCCTGAAATGCATACCCCCATGTAAACTCTGTTTAAAAACATGAGTTAATGTAACTACCAAAACTACTTTAAATTTCCATAGCAAGGATATTGTTCAATAATACGTCTGTCAATTGAATAACCCCATGGACTCCAACACAGTTTCTCTGTTTTAGATCAAGTTGACCAGACACAATTTTAACCAGTAAAGTGTAAACGTCAGATAAGTAGTTTAATCTTGTCTGCTTATAGAAGTCATTGAAAAAGTCTGCTGACAACAGTAACAAAATTCTGAGCATATATTAAATAAGGTGGACATTTCCTTAGCCTTCTAAATGTACAAATACATGCTGAAGGTCACAGTAAGGTGGCATTCAATGTCAACTCAAGGCCATTCAAAAAAAATTAGACTTTTGTAATTTGACTTTTGATTTTCATCATGCATTTTGCCTGCCCCTTTAAAACCCAGGCCAGCAGCCACTTACTAATTTGTGATGTATAGAATCACAGCATATCACTGCAGCCTGGAGTAAATCTTTGTGTTACCTTTTCCAATAGAGTTCATCATGTCCTAGATATATATGACATCTGCATATTATATATAAATGGTCTAGCGAGGCAGTAAGGCTGGTTTCCATGTCCTTTTTCATTAGATTGCTTGAGTATTTCTCAGATCACACTGATGTCACCTTATTTAAATGCAGAGTTTTCTTTGTTATGAAGTAAATATGTAGGAAGTCATTGAACATATTGAGAATGGGTTTTTATTCATTCTAACTGCTCCCAGTAGTTTGACGTATACCTAGCCAAATACAAAGAAAGACTTCAGTTTATGGTTCCAAAAAACTAAGTAATACGTGCAGAAGGTAACTGCACATTACTAACTACCAGATTGTAGTGAGAGGTATGATTACACTGAAGCCTAGGAATAGGAAGCCTTTGTTTAATTCGGGTAGAAGTAATAGCCAAAGGAGAAGGCGAGTGTTGGATTAGCCTGACCCAATCAATCAGAGAAGAACGTCTCCACATTTGAGGATAGGTGGCAACGGTTGAGTAAAACAGAAATGTGAAAATAAAAAGGAAGGCTAGAAGAGTCCGCTATACCTGATAAAATGGAGGTTATGGGAGGGCAGAACAAAGTTTGCATTGAAAAATAGGAACCTTTGAAGGTGAAAAGTTCACTGAATATGAGATTTTGCACTGTAGAGGGGGAGCAGAAGCTAATAAACTAAGGCATAAGAAATATCATCTAAACGTAAGCAAGATCAATGAACTCAAGGTGATGATGCAGGAACCTGAGAAACCAAGAACTATGCCTAGGAGCACAGGCTCTACGTTACCAAGGTCGTACAGACAGTAACCTTAAATGTTGTACATGTTTTATTTCAACCCAGATCACGCAGATACCCCAATTAGCTCTGAAGTCTCCAAATCAACTTTGTACAGATCAGTGGGCTGTGAACCGCAGTACAGGACTGGGAATCATTGAGGAAGGGTTCATCTTAAACGAGCTTCACTACAAGGGTATAGTCAAAGACTGCACCGCAGAAACCCACATACTAGAGATCTCTAAGAGGAGTGTTAAATTTAGTACTTGCAACATGACTACATGTTCATAGTTTATGAACATAATTTTTTTCATATAAATATTGCAAAATTCACAATTTTAAGGACCGAAAGAACTATAATGACCATCCTAAGTCTGACCTAGTCACTTGTATTGCTACCTAATCAGCCCTTTTGTATGTAAATGATAAATTGTTTGTATGTAACTGCCAATACCCGCTATGTTTTCCTCTTGCTTTAGAAAAAGAAATGCTATGTAAATTGCCACCGTGCTAAAAAGAATTGAAATTCATACTAATCAGCCATATTCTCTGAGCTATACTAGCTATAACTGGAATGGTAACAAATAAAAAGGCAACAATCAGTGGTGGACAAAGTTTTCTATTTGAATCAGAGCCCCAAGTAAAATTATTATTCAACTGCTTTTCAAAATTTTGGAACCTCTTAAGTCTGGAGAAATTGGGTTTGAAACACTGAATGAACTTTCACTAATGTGAAATATTGAAGATCTGCACTGGAATTTCAATTGCAAGAAAAATATGCTGAAAGAGAATGAGAAGGAGACGTTATCTTTAAAAATATCTGTTCACTGTGTGCATTGGATAAACGTTTGAGTGATTCTTCAGTTACATCAGTCTGGTAATCCCTGTGGTTAAATAATGATGGTTGCACGCAATATGAAACTGGAGGTTTTGATCATTGCGCTATATATATTGAATTAACCTGGCAGCAATCAACTGTTTTAATATTGGTTATACCTCAGAAAAAGCTTACAATCATTTCTGCCCTGGCCCGAAAGTACCCTGTAATGAAGAAATGCACTAAAACCTTGTCTTGAATAGTGATCTAAAATGAACTGAGTGACACTTAGAAATACCTAGCTACATCAATATGTGGTCAAGTCTGCTGAAAGGGAGGGCTGCCTGTGGGAAGCACTGCTCTGAAAAGGACAAGATTTAGTCCTAAAATTTCATGTGTGTTTTCTGGTGCTAATGAGACCAGGTTTTTATTTTGTAAATGCTATTCAAAGTCCTGTATTTACCTCAGGATTTCTCTCAGATAAAATTAAGTTATTATTCCAAAAATTAGGGACAAACTTTTTGAAAGTCAATTTGCTCAAACGATTTAAAGGTTGCATTTTTTACCTGTTGCTTCAATTAAAATTTTTCAGTAACACACAAAAATTCATTTTAACTATATATACGAAAATATACGTAAATGTGCAGAAAGTACACAGAAGATGTAGGCAGGTACATAATGTTATATGACTGAAAAGGTCTGTCTGGGGGCTGGTACAGTTACAGGTATTCTGCTCTGGTAATGAAAATACATTTATTTTTGGTTCAAATGCCAGCCAACTTTGCACAAATCCTATTTCTTTTGTTTGCCTTACGATGTCTACATACAAAAAAAAAAAAAAAAAAAAAAAAAATTAGTTGATAGAAGATGAAAGGAGTAACGCAGTTATTCATTCAGCAGCCAAGATCTTTGAGATAATTACTTTAAATCAAGAAGGGACAGACCATTTAAATTTATGACTTAATGCCGACACAGGCATGTATTAATAAAACAGTTAGCATTAATGGAAATAGGGTTTAGTCTCCTGATTCAAATAGAGCTATCATTTCTGGTTTATACTGAACTAATGACTTATCCTTGGCAGAATAATATGTATGCATGTATTTAACTATTTAACTTAACCACTGAGACCAATTAATATGTTTCTGAAGTTTTATTTTATTTAAAAATATATATCAGCAGCCACACTGGGATAAAAATTATGTTGAACCAGACTTTCTATGGCACCAGTTTAACCTCAAATGTAACACTTTCACGTGGAATATCTGATGATCACTGAAATGCAGTGCAGAAGCAGCAGCTCTTCAATGGGATTGACATCAAGTTAAGGAACATTTTAGCTTACCAAGACAATACAGACCCTGTGTGATTAGGAGCTCACATGAAAAGAGATGGTGGCTGCAAGAGGGTACACCATAAATTTAATCTCTATCCCACTTGCTAATGTGAGGATAGAAGCAAGGAACAAACCTGTGCACAGCCATTCTAAGCCAGGCTGTTTTCAAGCTCTGGGACAGTACTGGTGCACTCCAGTAGGGCAAGAAAAGCTGCACTAGTTGCATCATACAAAGATAAGGGAAATAAATGCTTGGTGCTGTGAAGCTTACAAACATAGAAATTCTGTGAATTGTCTTTTAAAGGGTTATTGAATATAATTCCTTCTGCTCATCACTCCAGTCTTCGCCTGTGTGGGCCTCTGTCTCCGCAGCATCATTGGGAGTTCATTGGAACAGTGTCAGACCATGCCAACACGTTTCAATGAAAGCTTTAGTGTTAACTACTTTCTAGATAGGTACTTCCTACAGCTTACGTTCGTGTATCAAAGTTCTGTTCAATTTTGTCTACGTTATAATACTTCATGATCCACAATTGCATTTTATGTTAGTTTATCTCTAACATGGCTACAGTCTAGCTGTTGATGAACTATTAAATCATCACCATAATAATGAATTATACTTGGAAACCTCTTGCTGCATTGTTCACCAACCACTCTGGAAACTCCTGGCTCCTCTTTTACATTCAGTTACTTGGTCCTTTTCTTTTAATCCATTTACATTGATTTCTACTACTCCAACTCTGCCTGCCATTGCATTACAATTAAGAATTCTGATGAACTCTTGCTGATTCAGAAGGGAGAGGGCTCTTACTCGTTGCCAAACTTTGGAGGAAAAACACAAAAAACCCTTAGAATTTGCTTAAGCCAGCACTTTAAAATTGAAGAGCTAAATTACGGCTTATGGAGCCAGCAGAGCTCAGTGGGACTGGGGTGCCTGAAAGCCACCGTACCACCCAAGCAGCTATGGAAGAAGGCCTTATGCCGTTGTCAGGCAAAATTAACCATAATGTCACCTTCCCCACAGGCACTGCTCAGCAGCAGGGCTGGCTGCTCCAGATATTTGTCTCTGAATTCCTGCTGGTTTGCAAGGCACCGCTAATGTCCCAGCCATGCGTTATGTTCTCTGGAGGGCCCTGAACATGTCTGGCAGCTCTAACTTTTCCACCCACCTTGAGGGCATCTAACAGTTTAAGGGACGTTCCCTGCCCTGGAGCTCAGAGGATGGGCAGTTACCAGGTCTCGGACTGCTCTTCGCAACACAGAGCTCCTCAGCAAAGCGGTGCTCATTTTCCAGCGCAGTAGTTACTAACACTCTCACCAAGAGTTGTTACTCTAAGGTAGTTCTTAATTAATATCCTAAATCAGGTGATTGACAGAAAACCATACAACTGCTATGGCACCGTGTTGCCCATTTTTGGCATCAAGGTTGTAGACAACAATTTCTATCAGACACGTTAGCTTCTCTGGCTACGTTATCTGCCCAAGTGGATATAATACAGTATTATAAAGTTCTGCACTCTTACTTATAGTAGATATTTCCTATACACAGGAATTTGATTGGTCTATGAGTCAAATCAATGATCTGTGCAGCCCAGCATCCTGCCTTTAGCAATACCCCAAAGCGGATGTCTAGGGGAGAACATCAGAACAGGGCAAGTGGGAACGAGACTCCTTCCAAGCCTGCAACCATTTAAATTCTATACTGTCCTGTACGTCCTTTTTGGTCAGCATTTGCAATGATGGGTTGTAGCAATGTCTTTTATATTCCAAGGTGCTATGAGATATACAGAAATGATTTGGACCGGTCTATTTCTCTCAGTTCTTCAGTTGTAAGCTCCACTGACCTAGATGTGCACGTGTAAAAATAGACCAATTTGGCCTAATACGTCTTTTTTTCTGTCAAGGATGTCTTTGTAAGATCTCTCAAGCACGACAATATTTTTGAAAGAAATATTTTTTGTTTCGCCGTATCATTTTTGCTGTCTTTAAGCTCTTTCTCTTGGCATAGCAGGAACCGAGACCGTCTTTGAAAAAGGAAGAAAGAGGCGGCAGACCCCTTAAAAACCACTGCCCCCGAGAGGCCCGAGCTGTTCATTTTACACCTCTACTCCAGCTGCGGCACCCTTCGGACAATCCGAAGTTACAGGATTCCAAAACTTTGTAGCGAGCGCCAAGGTGGGTAATACGACGCCAGAGGTAACGCGATCCACCGACGAGGACGATGTTAATCCTGACAAACTGCCTGAGCGTTAGCCCGAACCGCAGCGCGATCGAATCCCGCCTCCCCCGAGAGGGCCGGCGATGCTGGTGGTAACAAAACGGCTTTTCACAGCGCCCTGAAAAGCAGCCGGGCCGCCGCCGGCCAGGCACCGAAGAGCATCAGTGCCCTCTAGCGCCCGCCCGGCCGCGCCCGCCGCCGCCCCGCCGACACACCCGGCCGCGCCGCGCCGCCGAGCCCCGGGGCCGGGCCGGCGAGCCCCGGGCCGCCCCGCCGCCAGCCCCGGGCCGAGCCAGCGAGCCCCGGGGCCGCCCCGCCGAGCTCCGGGCCGCCCCACCGCCGGCTCCGGGCCGAGGCAGCGAGCCCCGGGCCGCCCCGCCGCCAGCCCCGGGGCCGAGCCGGCGAGCCCCCGGCGAGCCCCCGGCGAGGGCGGCCGCGGCAGCGCCGCTGCCAAAGCTGTGCCCCCACGGCCGTTGCGCCGGGCCGCCTTCCACCGACCTGTTGAGCGAGGCGGAGCGATGGCAAGGCTCGGCACCGGGAGAATGGCTTCCACAAATCCCGGCTCCTCCAGTAAAATCTCTCCTCTGGGAGTATCGCGTGCAAATTTGCTACCCTTCGGTAATATTTAAATGACTTTAAAGTCCTTCCTTACACGGGGAAAGAAAATGAATGGGTTTAATAATTCGGCGTACGCAGGCTTGCGCTAAAATGAATCGATAATTTCACAGTCCAAGAGTGCCCTAGTCTTCGGTATCAAAACCCAAACACGGGAATACATTTGCTCCTAAAATACTGTAAAAGGCCTTTAGAAGCATATGACTACAATGGTCCTTAACTGATAGGAGATAAAGCAATATACATATGACATAAACCGACAACACTTAAGTGTAAAGTAAGTCCTCTTAATTCATACGGGCAAACTGCCTGATCCAAACTACGTTTAAATCAATGGCCATCTTTCCATTTATTTCCCTAAGCTTTGAGTTGGCCCCAACACAGGGACAATGATGCCATTAAAAAAAAAAATATATAATAAAGTGGGTATAGCATAGGAAATTACACACAGATTTTTAGCTTAAAATGCCAGTAGAAAAAACTCAGACACACAAAAAAGGCTAGGAAGCGTGTTGCTAAACTGTTTCAAATTAATTGATTCCAGATGAGACCTCTGTTTCTCACACACTGGAGATATTTCGCTAAGCATCCAGCTCACAAAATGGATTCAAAATTGATTTAGGGGGTTCACCAAAAAGAGCAGACACTAGTTTTAAGTTCAAAATTACTTTGAATTTCTATGACGTCCGAGCTAGAAATAACTTCTATTAGAAATCTCAGCAATAAAACGTTTGTTGCTCAAGTTATGCTTTGTTTAGTTACAGCATTTGCAGAAAACAAAAAAATGTTAGTCTCAGTCTACTGGAAGTCTGAACTTCACATATGTTTCTTATACTAAATTAAATTAAGTATGTCAAATGTTGTCAGAATAGCACATTAATTGAAGCTGAAATCACCTGACATATTTTAAAGCACTTTATCAGATAAATAACAGAAATCATTCTAATCTTTGTAGTTTCCCCACATTGTTATGCAAAAGAAAAATTAATTTAGCTGTCCTGTCTCTCAATCAAGCATTTCCATACATATTTCCTTCTGAAACTGCTGATGATAAATCGCAATGACTTATCTCATCTCTTGACATTACTATTGTAGCAGCATTTGTGGTAATGAGGTAATCTAGTTCCTAGTGATTTTTTGGACAGGCAACACTTAAAATTTTAGCAAAGTTAAAATTGATGTAGAGAAGTCTATAAATGGCATTCTCTGTCCATGCTCATTCTCTGATGCTCTAGTGCAAGGCTGAGGGGAAAAAAAGTAAATATCCTGTTCCAGGGCCTAAGAACGAGAGCTTGCAAAAGAAAGATGTCTTTTAAGTAATTTTCCTAAGGAATTTCCAATTCTTTTATTGAAGATCTTGTTCTTAGTTCTGTAACTTTATTTTGTTCTTCTCCTGCAAGAGGAAGGAGAACTGCTTTAGAAGTACAGTCAGAAACTTCTGTTTTCTAGAGCATAGTAGACTGAGAAATATGCTAGAAGACTGTTTTGTGTGTTAAGGTATGAAGCTCAAACCAGACCTTCTGCTCTCAACCTCCCTACTGTTCTTACTGCCCATCTCCCAGCAACATGAATTGTGCCGCTCTGCTATGAAAATGCCCTTCAGAAGCAAACATCTGCAATTCCACTTCCATATACTTCTACATATCTCTCCAAACAAAATCATCCAAAGGATTGAGTACAATCATTGATTTGTGTTCCAAATCTCAGTGGACAGACCTGAGGCAGATGTCAGGTTAATTACTGAAGAACTTCTACACGGAAAGCAAATTTATTTATTGGTATACCTTAGCCAGCGTAGAAAGAGAGAACAAAGTATTTACCTGGGGAATCACACAGACTTTGGAAACATTGAAGCAAGCATAAGAGCAAGGGAGGGGGAAAAGAGACGGACATTCACTAACGTCTGAGTGCGTGCTTCCCTGCTCCTGAATCTGTTACTGCTTTTCTCATTCAACAGTTTCATTATTAAATAATTCAAAATACTTAATTCCTTAAGAGGGGTGCAGTGTCTGTGAAATTCTTGTTGTATCACCATCACAAATCAACAGGAAGAATGTCTTTCCCAGGGAGTCACTAGTCATTGGAACGTGAAAAAGAAATGAGCATTCTCCTTATGAAGGGCCAATTTCTGAATTGCTAAAGAGGTTCCTTTGTCACAGATATCTTGGTAGGTAAATACTATGTTACACAGCCACACTGTCCTTTGTAGCAATGGTACAAAGAAGATCTCCTGGCATATACTGGTTCTCTCCTCACCAAATGAATATTTAAAAGGGTAGACAATAAAGGGGGACTTCTACAGAAGGTAAAGGCATTTGTATCATGATGTCAGACTGCTATATGTGCTCCCGGAGGACTGCACAGGAAGCACTTTTATTCTAAAAGTTAATGGTATTTATGGGGACCCGCAGCCTGATCTATTTTACCTTTCTTGGGGATGTGCTAGTGCATGTATCACCCAAGAGTCTAACGCTTTTTGGACTAAGCCGTATTAGAGACAGATACCATTTTGGTACCCTATGAACAGTAAGGCATCTGAAAGCCAGCAAGCAAAATAAATTAAAAAAAAAAAAAAAAAATCAAAGTCTTTCCCTCTTTTATTCTGGATAGAGTATCCTTCATTTCATGCACTCATAATTTCTGCATATCCATTTCGTGCCTGGGAGCTACAGTGCAAGTAAAAGATTTTCAGTTCGGGGCTTTCAATATCTGCTTATCCGGAGGAGCATTTCAAAACGGACAAATGCTCGCCCTCCCCCCCCCCCCCCCCCCCACCGAGCAAGAGCTGAAGGAAGGAAAAAAAAAACCCAACCCCCCCCCAAAAAAAAAAAAAAAAAAATACCGTTTGCCACGGCGTTTCCTTTCTCCCTTCGGAGAGCCTATCTCGCCCCTTCGGGGAGCCCGCCGGCCGCCTCCGCGCGGAGCTGCGGCAGAGAGCCGCGCACCTCGCCCGGCGCTGCCCGGCCCCGGCGCCGGCCCCGGCCGGCAGCACCCCGCTCCCGGCGCCCTCCCCGCCGCACTCCTGCCTGCCCCCAGCCCCAGCCCCGCTGCTGCTGTCAAGTTTCTGGTGCACACGCACGCATCCTCCGGCTCGCTCCTCCTGCCCCGAGCTCCAGGAGACGACCGCTCCCCCCCCCCCCGCCCCGCCAGCCCCTTCCCTTTCCCCCCTCGCCGAGCCGCCTCCTGCCCCCCGCCGCCCGGCTCGCCCGCCACACGTCCGGCGCCGGCGTGCCCCGCTGCTCGCCGCGGCTTTCCGGGGCTCCCCGGGGCAGGCGGCTGCGGCCGCCGCTTACCTGCGGGTCCAGCGGGGCTGGCTGCTTCCCTCGGCCGCCTCCGGAGGAGGGAGAGGAGGCAAGTCCCATTCACAACTAGACCCCGAGCAGGCACGGCAGCATCTTCAGCCTATTACACTCCACTGGCAGCGGCTGCTGAATGAGGCTCCGAGCTAGTGGCAGGAATTAGAAAGAGGGAGGGAGGGGAAAGGGGAGAGGAAAGGGGAGAGGGAGGGAGAGGGAGCAAGGGGGAGTGAAGCAAGATTAGAGGAAGGGAAAAGCGGGAGGCTGTTGCTTCTTCTCTCTTTTCTTCTCCCTTCCCCCCACCCCGAGAGGAAAGCAGACCCCAGCGCCTGCCCTCCCGCAGGGCCCCGCGTCCTGAGTGCCCTCTCATGCCTGCGGGGGAGAAGTTGGGGTTGGAAGGGCGAAGCGAGGGGGCCGAGGAGCCCAGGGCACTCTCTCCCTCTGCCCAGCCAGGCCTGGCGACGGCTAGGGTACGCGGTCCCCACCCCACGGGTCGGTTCTGCACCCCCTCAGCCACGCGGGCGCCCACACGCACGTCTGCGAGGGGGACGGGGACACCCATCCTGCCGGGCTGGCGGGCTGCGGGGAGCGATGCCCTGTCCCTTCCCTGTCGCCACTCCTCTGCAGGCAGCCCAGGACCACCCCACGGTGGCGGCGGCGGCGCCGCGGGTGGGCTGAAACCCACGCCAGAGCCCCGGGCACGGCCAGCCGTGACCCACTGCCGCTGGAGGTCTCCTGCGTGGGGGGCTACCCCTACCTCGTAGCACAGACAGAGAAATCGTCTGAGCTGGACAAACAGCAGGAGGGTTTTATACTGAATCCAGTCATGTTTCCTGTCATGAGCAGACATTTGTCCGGGGGGGGGGGGGGGGGGGGGAGAAGAAAAAGTTCCCCAAGCATTTCTGGACGTGGAAAATCGTGGTCTGTTGTAGCTCACAGCCAGAGGCCGAGGCCAGGCCTCTCTGCCCGGGCAGGCTCCCCTCCCGCTGGAGGTGGAGGGGGTGACCCTTTCCTTCTCCAACACACCTGACTCAGGGGCTGCCGCTCGCTCGCTCTCACTCTCTCTGTTTTCGTTACCTAAAGTGAAAACCCCGGGCGCGATTCCCAGGTGGGGCTGAGCTCTATGAGGCCAGGGAGAAGTGCCCTGAGTCAATGTACCCATCCCAACCCAGAGGCAGCACGCAGTCCCCTCCTGTCGTGCCCACACGGGCACACGTGAGCCTGCAGGTCCCCTCTCACCCATCCGCTTTCCTCATAGCGGCCAAGACCTGTGCGCTCTGAGGTGGCTGTCAGCACAGTCAGTGCCATCTGTGTAGCTGCGGAGCGGAGCAGCGCAGAGCAGAAGAAGGAAGGATGCAATGCGCAGCCCCTCAAGAATAAGGATTGCATTCACTGTTGGAAATAACTAGGTACCTCTTTGTGAAGATAATCTGCCCATCCTCAGGCAACCCATCCGACCGTTCACCCCCCACGCCACAAGGCAGCACTCACGCTGCTCTGCGACCACACCACTCGGCCCCAAAGAACAAGGCTTTTATAGTCTGTGGTTAATTAGCTCTGCCAATAACTCCAGGCAAAGAAAAAAAATGGCACAAAAGCTGCCACTGTACAAACAAAGAATTTGGAAGGAGGAAAGCTGATAAACAATGCATCCTAAGGAGGCCGAGGGACACCGAACTTAGCACAGTGGAGTAGCAAGTCCTGCCTGGTGTCAGCCCCAGGGAAAGAGCAGGAGCCTTCTGGCTGCAACGCTCGGGGCCTTGGAGAATTCAGGCTAAAATTTCCTTCAGAGAGATGTTGAGCGTTCACAGTTCGATTCACAAATGCACCAGGGAAAGGCCTGCACGTACCATGAGGTGGAAGGGCACAGGCCGGAGGGCTCCGAGGCGAACGCAGGGCGAGGCGGCCTGGAGCACTGACGCAGCACCCAGGACCACACTGGGACCCAGCCGGGATGAGCAGGGCAGCCCTGGTGCGGAAAACTCAGAGCTTGGGACAGACAGGGGAAACCAGTGAACAAACCCAGAAACACCCTGGGGTGAGCCGAAAGCATGAGGTTACAAGACAGCTAATTAATTAGTACTGCAGTACTAAGGGCTTTATTTTCGTAGGAATAGGGCTGCGGTGCTAAGAAAAGTAGTTTTAGGAGTGGGTTTTGATAGAAAATTCAAGGAGTAATAAATTGCCATTGAGAAATAAAACATGGAAAGGATCACTCGAGAATGTTTTGGGGGAGATGTAGCTGAGGAGGGAGGGCGAGGCACATTAATTTGAAACAGTTTTGTCAAGAAATTGGTTTTGGACAGCAAACACGAGAGGAAGGGAAATACGTCTCAAAATAGTTCCATATAGTCCCAGTCCAAACCTATTGCCTTTAATGGACACCATCAGTCTCCTGTGATCATAGTAAGAGAATTGCCATTTGTTTTCTTTACGGATACGCTGTAGTGAGTACTACTTAGTGCAGCTCTGCCAAAATTGCCACTAAGCTGAAGCCCAGAGCTGGGCAGTTGGCTGAGGATTTTTTTCTGTTTTTCCCTTCTCTTGCTGGCTTTAGCAGCAGGGTGGAGGCGATGACTTTTGTAATTCCCTTTTTTAAACTGCTGAGATCAGATTTTTTTGAATATAAAGGAAATGTGAAAGCAATTTCAATCTAATTAAGCATATACAATAGGTACCCATAATATTCTCTAGTCAAAGAGCATATTGATCTATAATGAAAGGTTTCATTAATTCCATTCAAGGAGGCATGTTAACAAATGAGTGTAGTAACATCTGATCTGGTGAGTGGCTTGTTTCCTCCCTTCCTTCTGCATTGAAATCTCGGTGTAAACTAATCAGATTCTGCTATTATTTTTCTCTCATTTGTTCATCTTCCTGTAAGATCTATAGATAGACGGTCGTTATCTGCAAACAAAATTAAAGCAAAACTCCTGCTGAAATCTATGTGTTTGCACCTCTGGCTAAGTCCCAAGTCTGACTACATTAATAACCACTGTGGAATTAATTTCACCTACCTTAAGCCATTTTAAAATTCAGTGTCTAACAAGGTATCTATAGTAAAAGTTCATTTAATGTGTCGTGGTTTAACCCCAGCCAGCAACTAAGCACCACGCAGCCGCTCACTCACTCCCCCCCCACCCAGTGGGATGGGGGAGAAAATCGGGAAAAAGAAGCAAAACCCACGGGTTGAGATAAGAACAGTTTAATAGAACAGAAAAGAAGAAACGGATAATGATAATGATAACACTAATAAAATGACAACAGCAATAATGAAAGGATTGGAATGTACAAATGATGCGCAGTGCAATTGCTCACCACCCGCCGACCGGCACCCAGCTAGTCCCCCGAGCGGCGATTCCCCGCCCCCACTTCCCAGTTCCTATACTAGATGGGACGTCATATGGTATGGAATACCCTGTTGGCCAGTTTGGGTCAGGTGCCCTGGCTGTGTCCTGTGCCAACTTCTTGTGCCCCTCCAGCTTTCTCGCTGGCTGGGCATGAGAAGCTGAAAAATCCTTGACATTAGTCTAAACACTACTAGCAGCAACTGAAAACATCAGTGTTATCAACATTCTTCACATACTGAACTCAAAACATAGCACCGTACCAGCTACTAGGAAGACAGTTAACTCTATCCCAGCTGAAACTAGGACAAATGTCAATAAAAAGAAGTCCCTCCCACTGGGACAGGCCACTAGCTGAAGATGCCTCTCTATATACCGAAGCGTTCTTAAAAACTTGCTCAGACTAGAAACCTACCTACAACCATCTACAAGTCAGATAAGATGAGTCCTACTTTCTATGTTAGATACAGAAAATAAGAAATGGTCAAACCAAAACAAGTATGTGATGCTGATAAATTACAACATTTGGTATATTCCCTTTAGCCATTACCGTTTACGTTCAGGCAATTCCAAACTACCTTGCCATCATTTCAGGAGAAATATTGCACAGAGTCCTTGCAGCACAAGAAATGACAGTGGGTCACATAAAAAGAGAAGCGTGCAGGGAGGAAGGCTACCCTGGAACACTTGCAGAAGCACTCCACTGAATTTCAACCAGTGCTTATGCGTGCATTCACAGCACATTAGATGGGAGATTTTCATAGCTTGCCCAAGTCAGACCTTACTATTCCTACCATACACAATGTCAAGGAACAGAGGATATGCTACTGCAAATTTTTGCCTTTGCAGATTATTTCTACTGCTTGGTGACTCTTCATTTACGAAGCCTTAGGCTAGATGGTAACTTTATGAATGGCATGTTGAAGCCAATGTAAATTCAATGTGGACATTATCAGATTAACTAGTGGGAAATCTTTCTAAATACAGTTGCCACCTCTTTTCCCAAAATGTTAGATGCAAACCAAAAAAGCAGACCTTAGCTATCTTGCTGCCATGGAAGTCATGGCAGAGCAGCAGGGGAGTACAGTGAGGTCTGGAGTTAGCATTTACAGCTGCGTGAAACCTGGTGTCAGAATGAAATCAGCGTCAGACATAAATAAAGGAAGTTTATACATATTTTAAACAGTATTTGCCTTTGCATATCCATATATTTAGGTTAAGAACATCTGTGATAACAAATCTGCAAAACCTAAAAAAAGGTTTCTTTATCTACTGTGGGCTTACAGAATCTGAAGTTTGTTAAAATTCTGCTCATTGCTTGGTAAATTAACCCATTTATCATTTGAAAATAAGCTGGCTGATTTGTTTTCTAAGCATCTGAAGGGATACATGCACTTCTCCTAATTGAATCATTGTTCTAGAAAACACTGCAGCTGAGTTCATGAAATAAGCATAAGCAGGTATATTATAAGTTTAAGCTGGACATTTGTATTAGGGTGCATGAAAACGCTTGAACTGTGAACTTTGAAAACTGAACTCCAAAAAGCCTTTTACAATTCAAAAGAATTTATCAATGACCCATTTACATAATAGCTTGGGCATATCTATGCAGTAAGTATGAAAGAAGAAACTTCTTTCCATCTTTTGACTCTGTTTTCTCCAGGCCCTACAGGCCCTTTTGCCACATGGCTTCCAACAGACTCTCTTCCTTCTCAGCTACCTTTAATAGACCTGCAATTTCCTTCACTTTTCTTCTCACCTGGAAAGTATTAGAGATTTAAAAGGCACACGAACAGCATATTGCTATCCACAGGAGCTGGGAGTTTAGGAAGAAGCAAGAGAGACAGTGAAAGAAAAGAGGTTTATAATAAAGGATATTCCACATAGTCTGAACAAAGTTTTCTTCCAAAATGCCCTTCAATTTCAGTGTCATTTTGCTAATGAAACAAAGCAAAATTTGATTCCTATGTGAAAATGTGAAGGGTGAGCAGGATTGAAGGAGAGAATAAAATTGTTCTTAATGACTCCAAAAAATGAAAACTAATTAAAGCCACAATACCAGAACAGTAAGAAGACAAGCGTGTAAGAAGAGTATAACTTAACAAAAGTGTGCATCTTGTCGCAAGGAAACAAGGCTTTTACACAGTGAAGAACGGACAGCTCAAAGCAGCAGGTATCTAAAGCTGCTTTTTCCAATAACAAATGTGTTCCTTGTAGAAATATAAGAATACAACAACATGTGTTTACTTGAGAAAGGTTAAAACAAAGGCAAAACCACTGAGGTTAAAAAAAAAACAAACTACACAAAGCAACTGATACAGAAACTATCTCCACAAAGTTAGCAATGCAAAAATCTTTCTTTGGCTATACCAGTGGGTTATACTTGAAGCATTGAAACCTGGAGAGAAAAGGAAATTTTGAAGTGGTAAGAGAATTACAGTATAAACCAAACTGAACTACAGAAATACTACAATCTTATGAACACTGCTATGCAGGGTTTTGGCGGGGGGGAGTGCTTTTTAAATTTCAGATGTGCACATGATGCTTCTTGTAAGTGCACTAGCTACGCTGATAATCATCAGCTTGAATCACCTATTCCAAGTGGTGCCCAGGGTGGTACTTTCAAATACAGGACTGATGTGCCTGGTATATCAAGGAGGAACCTGTATTTTCGGCTTAATTATCTCCTTTCCCTGTTGACTACAAAAAAAAGCTCTTCTCATTCATCTGCTGATGGAGTCTGGCTTTGATGGCACTTCACATTTTAACTCGTTTTCATGATGAAGATGAAAATCCTCATCTTCAGTCAAACTCAAGTGGCCAGACTTAGGCCACAGAATAAGCACCTGCCTACTCATAAAAGACAACAGAATTGAGTGCAATTTCGTTTAGGCTGCAGTAGAACAGAAGTCTATTTTTCTCCAGTTTTCAGAGACCTTTTAAAGCTAGATCTGTTTTTATTAAGACTTTGATGAGGGGAGCTACCTTGTTTTATAAAATCCAAGGAAGTGGTTTGGCATGTACTGAATATGGACAATTAGACATTTCTGTCACTGAGCTTTGAGACCATCTTACCCTGATACAGTCCTCAAAATCTTTTGGGACTATTTTATTCAGTTTTAAAAACTGTTGTGGTAAGTAAGGATGCAGCAGCATTCTGGCCAACATCCCATTCCTTCAGCTCCACTGTGATGTCCTGAAGACTAGGCAGGGCTGGACTAGTCAGCTTCTATGTTCTGAAGGGTCCTCTCAAGGCTGGGAAATCTCCAGAAGCACTGAGACAGCCTTTTGGTTGCCTTGGGTTACAGACTTGACCCAATCAAGGATCAAGCCTTGGCTGGCTGGTTTTTACAATACCGAAGTAGATTATCAGAGAATAGTATTCATAAGGACATTAATTGAAAAATGCTCTATGCAAAGGGTCTGCTGACCAATGTAGATTCACAACTATACACTCTATTTATAGTTCCAACCTAGTATCCAAAAATTACAGCGCAGAAGAATTCAGGGGGAAAAAAGGCCTAAATGGTGAGTCAGCCAGACCTCATAAACTTTTTAATGTATCAATGTCTTTTGCTAATGGGTTTTTAGAAATACAGATCAGAAAATTAAATTTCTCATTTAGACAAGGTATTATTTAGTTACGAACTTGAGACTCATTTATTTCCGACACTGTGCATTAAAAGAAAGAAATGCATTTTTATATACACGTGTATGCACACACATCTGTGTGTATGGCACTGTCTGCATAAGCTGTCAAGCAGGATGAGGCCTCCAAATATATTCCTCTAATGTATTCAACTTATAGCTTATATAATTTATTTTATTAGAAAACAAGTTTGAAAAAAAGCACTGCGTCTTACTAGAGAGCATGCACGGCTTGTACACACATCATTTGATAGTAAGATCTAGCATAGCTAAATAGCTAGTAATAATTGCGTCTTTTAATTCCATTTCTGAGTGTCACTTATTTTGCGCAGGACGTGCTGTACGATTAATGATTATGCTTCTTCCAAAACCTAAGAAAAAATACATTAAGCCTTCACAATTTTGCATTTTTTTTTCCATTTCCTGTGTTTTGTTTAAAGAATACACATTTGATTTGTTAGAATGTACTTCTGTTCTGCCACGAATACTCTTTACATGTATATTGGGTATATCTAACATCAGTTTGCAAATAGCCCAAACTGTGCCCGAGAAGATTTAAAGGAGAATGATGTTCCTGTAATCTCAGCTGCTAACCCTTCTGTACTGATGAACACCAGGCAGTCATGCTTATCTAGCACAAAGATCTTTCTTCATTTAATGCCCGCAGCTTGAGATAGTCAATCTTGCCCAGCATGCGCCTCAAGTATTTCAGATTGTTATTTGTGATTTTTGTGTATGTCCCCATGCTATTCCAGGTGCTATGAGTTGGTAGCTACTTATCTATCCATACATGGCCATAATCAAAAGCATTTTTACATCAGTATGTGAATAACCATGTCACACAGATCCAGGAGATCAATCACTATCATGATTGCAGAAGTATGGTAAACAATTAAAAACTGAACCGTTGTATATAGACTGGCAAAATAATGACAAAATTATAAACCTTTAGCCATAAATTCTACTTTAAGCCATACATAATACTGAATCAAGTGATATGCTATCACTACGTTAACATCTATTTACTACTGAAAAAAACACATTGTGACTTTTCTCTAATGAGCTGGAGTAAAAAAAGTTATAAAAAGAAATATAGGTTTGCTTGACTATTTAAAGTTCACAAGATTATAATTCTTTAATATTGCTTTTATCAGAAGATAAAAATATAACAGACGTCAGATGAGTCATAACTAAAAACATTAGATGATTCACACAATAATCAATCACAAAGCATGAAAACAATCTCAGTTATTAAACTTGTTGAAAAATGAAATGGCACTGCTTTGCTATAAATCTGCCACGTGGTTTAAAATTTCACTGATCACTAAGACTTTTTTTTTTTTTTTTTTAAATCCTAGGTATAATAAGGTATCATTTTGTTTGAGTCCAGATAATTATTTAAAGAGTCTGGTGATATTTTTTTCTGTATTTCCCAATAACATAAACCCAATACTGCATAGCAATTTTAGTTCCACATACAAGTAGGTCAGGGGTTATAAATCATACTCAGACAAGTGATGAGAGGCATGCTTGAAAATGATAGGTTTTACTTCAGGAAGCTCCGATATATATTTAATTTGTGTCTAGGTAGATAATCTAACAAGCTGCTATGAAAAAAAATGGTGTCCTTTAGGCAACTACTAGAAATCAGTACAAACATTAAGGTTCTACATCTCAAGGAACATGAGATGGGAGATTTCAACAAGGCATGTCCAATGACTACAGAAGTTGGGGAAGGCTTCACATTGACTTCTGTGAGCTTTAGATCAGGCCCCGTAGCTTTGCAGCATCCACACATGGGAAAGGTCTGAATAAGCTCCTTTCAATTCTTTGACCAACCAGTAAGTGCTCATGAGAAGACTTGTCTTCAGCTGCACAGCTCAACTCATCACACAGATCCACTGTGTATCTACAGTCAAACAGCCACTACAAATATACTACCACTGTTATAAGAATAATGTCACAGCAACAATCATGTAAACTAATGTAAACAATTCTCATGTGACTTACATTTTGGATGCCAGTTTAATCTTTGATATTTCCCTATTTAAAAAATAAGATCTCTGTCCCCGCTCTATTTTATGACACCAGTGAGTAATACAGCTTTTTATAATGCATTTCTGTTGCTCGGTCATTTGATGCTTTTGGTTATTTGTTCTGTATATTTGGTGATTTTTTTTAGTTTTTCAGAAAAAAAACCCACAAATCTTCTGTTGATTCAATAGCTGAGATGTGTTAGTGTTTACCTTCCATTTTTCAAAATCAGAAGGTAGATTAACACAGATGCTTAATGCATCAAACAATGTCAGTTTTTTTCCGAGTGAAATATTGTGGGTACTAACAAATCGTGGAAAACATGCTCAAACTATGCTGCCACACTGTCAAATACAACTAGAACAAAAACATATTCCATCTGAAAATCCAGTGCACCATCCCCATTAACTTAATCAACAAAGGAAGAAAAACTATATATTTAAAAAAGAAACTAATGCAAATTTCCACATGGACTAGGCCCCTTCAGCCTACTTTCAGGTTATACAACACAAAGAAATGCTTCACATCAGCATTTCATACAATTTAACACATCTGAATGGCTCTTTTCTAGGAGTATTGGAGAAAATTACATATATTCTGGATCTGCAGAGCCCTTAATCCATGGAAAACGCTTTCATTTCCATAAGACCTACTCAGAGAAAGCCTCATCTTTCTCCATTTTCCACTGCTGCAGTCTAGGAATGTGCAAGTAGCCCTCACTAAACTGTTTAGCATCTAGATGAACTCATTTCCATGGAAAGCAGTACCTGCAACCCTCTCCCGCGTAGTAACCTCTAAGAGGTCCTCTGCAGTTGCTTTCTACTTTTAGGGATGTATTTATTACTTTGACTCTCCTTAGCTTTTCTAAGCCTCTTCTTGGAAAGGGGTTGCCTTCTGCGGCATTTCAGAAAGAAGTGCATATTCTCTGCCATTGCCGCCTATTCTCTATTCCACATCAGGCACCGAGACCTTTCCTGAATAGACCAAGACACTGGTTCAAAATTTCAAGAGCATACCTACAAGATGTTAAAATAAATCAGTTAATAGATTCCTCAGATTTTAAAACTCAGTTATTTCAATGGAGTCTCATCTAGCCTTATGCAAATAAAGTCATGGACCTGCCTCTTACAACTTGATTTTTATGGCACCGTACATAAAATGTCTATGTTATAGGCCTAGGTGTTTTCTTTTTCAGTTTGATAATGCAGTTTGGCATTGTTCTGAAGTTTTAATCGGATTGCACTTCTTTTGGTAGATCATACTATTTGAAAATTTTGATTCAAAAATACCAGAAACAGAGAATTTAAGAACAGTATTGATAAATAACACCTGTATGTCCCCGAGAACTATACATGCTCGCACATTTAAAAAAGACTGGATCCATGGACCTTTTAGCCTTTTAATTGTAATACTAAGATTAATAGTAACGATGGCTACAAGTGTCCAACAATACCAAGATTAAAAAATATGCCCAAATGTTTGAAATTCCTTATCATGCAGAGAAAAATGATATTTTTTTTCTGTTATTACAGCGATTCAGGCAATCAAATTAATACTGTTCCTATACCACTTCAGTACCTGTTCTGTTGAAGAGTTAACAGACAAAGACTCTATGGAAGAACCGCAAAATAAGAGGCAAACAGATGAGGTAAAGAAGCTAGAGAACATAATTGATTAATTATTAATATCATTAGTCTTCAGATCAAACTCAAATAAAGTAAACAAACCTTTTGGCTAGTAAAGATGAAGAAGGAAGAGTACATGATTGAGAAACTTTTATACTTCTGATTTCAATGAGCTAAAACATAAGGATGCTATGCCAGATTCTGCTCTCACGCCATAAATCCAAACTAACACCATTGGCTTACTCAGATTTTACATTGACTTCAGGAGAGTTACTTTGAATTTACATCACTGTAAGATCAGGATCAAACTGCTGAGAGGATATTAAAAGGAGATTAAACATGATCTTAAACAGTGATATCCCAGGAGATCCAAGGATTTTCAATTTGCAAGATTTTACAACTGTCTGAGAGTTGGATAAATTTCAAATGCAGTTGCTGATAAGAGCATTTGCAGCTGCCAAAAGAACCTGTTTTAAGGACCTGGAAGTTGGCAGAGAAACTGAACGCCATGGAAGAGTGTAACAGAAGCAAGGCTGCAAGCAAGCAGAAGGGAACTCTGAGGGCATTTATGAGAGCGTATGTACTTTACTGGATTCATTTGACTTCAGTTATTGGATAGATTTATGCTATTCTTCTAGCTACTCATTCAGTAAAACTTTGGGTATAGGTTTAAAACACAGATATATGTATTTTGATAACAAGGTCCATGTTCAGCTACCTAATTCCTCTTCATGATAGACTCATACTGAAATCAACTCAGAAGACATTTCAATATCTTGGTCTGAGTTATTTTGCTTTTTCCTGGGCACAAGACTAATATTCAGCACTTCCGTGTCTGAATATTGATTCCAATGGTGATGCCTCTTCTTGCTTTCCTTCATTCATTAAACAGTATTCCTATAGAATTTAATGGAAAAATTTATTTTTGTCTGGAGGCCTGTGCTCTTAGATCTTTGTAGCTGTTATTTGCAGGATACTCTAAGAGCATCAGTGAAAGGAGTGCAACAATCTAATCTGTAATTCTTGAGGCAGAGGATGATTTTCATTTCATTCAACTTAATTTCTCATCTGGCATAAGAGGACACGATATCCATCTTCTGACACTCTGAAAGTCATAGGCTCAGTTGATAAATTTTCCTGAATAAATGAGAAAACCAAAGAACTGATTAACAAACAGTGAATTCTGTTTTGGTGCTGATCTATAGGTTAGAGATTTTGAGAAGAGATTAATGTTACATTCCCAAACCACGTGTGCAATTTTGAGTATTGTGTGTCCTTTCAATTTGCTTATGCAGGCATGTACAAAATGAGTAGTCATGAAGTTGAGTAGATATATGTATGCTTTCTGAGTACAACTATAATGGTTCTGTACACCAAAGCATTGAATAAAACTCACGCAAAGTAGATGTACACATTTTTTTGAACCTTTAACCCTGAAAATCAAGCACTGTAAATCATCCTCTTCAGGGATGTGCTGCAGTAACTGAAGTATGCAAATTTTAAAGATACCAAGAAAATAATTTTAAATAATGTAAACTACATATAGACATTATACATTAAACATGAAACATTATATAATGGGCTAATTTGAAGAAGTCCCCAAATTCTACTGCCCTTAAATCTGGCTGAGGAAAAACCTTAAAGAAAGCATCTTCTCCAATTCAGAAGGTTTTTTTTTTTGTTATTATTTGGATGATATGATGCAACAATGCTCTAGTTCACATTTCATACAATTATGTAGCAGTTTTTCTGAAATAAAATGGAACTGTTTAACATCTTTGTTGGTGACATGGACAGTGGAATTGAGTGCAGCCTTAGCAAGTTTGCTGACAACACCAAGCAGTGTGGTGCGGTCGACACGCTGAAGGGAAGGGATGCCATCCAGAGGGACCTTGACAGGCTTGAGAGGTGGGCCCGTGCGAACCTCATGAAGTTCAACAAGGCCAAGTGCAAGGTCCTGCATGTAGGTCGGGGCAATCCCAAGCACAAATACAGGCTGGGTGATGAATGGATTGAGAGCAGCCCTGCGGAGAAGGACTCGGAGGTGTTGGTTGATGACAAGCTCAACATGACGCAGCAATGTGCGTTTGCAGCCCAGAAAGCCAACCGTATCCTGGGCTGCATCAAAAGAAGCATGACTAGCAGGTCAAGAGAGGTGATTCTGCCCCGCTACTCCACTCTCATGAGACCCCACCTGGAGTAATGCATTCAGCTCTGGGGCCCCCAACGTAAGAAGGACATGGACCTGTCACGAGTCCAGAGGAAGGCCACGAAGATGATCAGGGGGCTGGAGCACCTTTCCTATGAAGACAGGCTGAGAGAGTTGGGGTTGTTCAGCCTGGAGAAGAGAAGGCTCCGGGGAGACCTTATAGCAGCCTTCTAGTACCTAAAGGGGGCCTACAGGAAAGCCGGAGAGGGACTTTTTGCAAGGACATGTAGCGATAGGATAAGAGGTAATGGCTTTAACCTGAAAGAGGGTAGATTTAGATTAGATGTAAGGAAGAAGTTCTTCACTGTGAGGGTGGTGAGGCACTGGAACAGGTTGCCCAGCGAGGTTGTGATGCCCCCTCCCCGGAAGTGTTGCAGGCCAGGTTGGATGGGGCTTGGAGCAACCTGGTCCAGTGGAAGGTGTCCCTGCCCATGGCAGGGGGGTTGGAACTAGATGATCTTTAAGGTCCCTTCCAACCCAAACCTTTCCATGATTCTATGCACATATAAGTAAAATAGTTTATTTTTTGTTGCCCAGAGCAATTGTGGCCTGAAATCAGACATAAAAGCTACAGACCCTGATATAAAAGACCAAAGAAAGTATTCAAATTTCAATATAATTTCATTCTCTAGAAACAAAGTTGTCACTAGGAAATATAAACTGGTATTTTTCAGTCATTATAATAAAAAACCCAAAAAGTGTTTACCATCTGCTGAAGTATGTCCCACATGACATTCCTGAGCAGTCCATTAAATAAAATTATTTCTGCAGTGCAGTATTCCTAGTCTGTGCAGCTTGAAGTTATATCCATAGCCTCCACGCATTTCACCTTTCTGTCCTAAATCAAATAGCCCTCGTGGCACTCAATTTTTCACCTTTCAAAGCATTTAGCACTTCAGCTTTTGTAAAACTCCAATTAAAATCCCAATTAACAAAAAGAATATTTCTTTTCATCACAAAATATTCAGTGCCTTGTTTAATTTGGGCCTTAATTTGCATGTCTTTTCATCAGCTACAGTTTAGAATGTTAATTTCAGTAATAGATTTACTTGAAGTTTTATTTGTTGTTAGTCAAAATATTAAACTGAAGTTTTAAAAACAAACTATTGGTAAATTGGCATTAAATCCAGTGTGCGTGTTTGACTGAGAGGAATTGGGGAAGGGAAACACTTTAGAAAAGTCAGAACATTTTTTTCATATATTTTAAACAAAATGTGTGAAAATGTGATTTATAAACGTAAACCAAAATGAAATGTAGCTAAAATTAAATTTTCAAATCTAAATGTTTAAAACCTAGCTGCAACACCCTCTTTGAGCAGAATACAGCATTCAGTTCAACTGTAAAAATATTTTGTGAGTTTCATTTCAATGAGAAAAAATGTTTGTTTCATTCAGCTAACAATGGAAAAAATCAGTTCTCTACTCAGTTTAAATAAGTTTTATGAGAACACCTATGAGTGTTTGTATCAAGAAATATGATAATGATGTACAAAGAAATATTCCACTGAACTTTCAAATTATGAAGTTCACTGGTTTGATAATAAAATACTTTTATGACTTTGTTCCCCAGGAGCTTATGGATGGGTTCTCATGATAATGTTTCCAGTATAAATATCTTTTTACAATTTACATATTCCCAGAAAAAAAGAACAGCCTACTTTTATCAGTCTTCATACATATTAGATATGTAAAAGGCAATGAAATGTGAAAAGGCAGCAGTTAAAATGTGTAAAAACAAACATTTATAATGATATAATCAAGTCTGAGCACAAATGTCAACTTATTCATGGTGCAGATTACATGACATCTGATGATTGATGAAGATGGTTAAGTGAAGTTCTATTAAAAGCAGTGCAATGTTCAAGATAACAAGGTTATCACACCATTATGCATTTTCTGGATGGAATTAACAGGTAACCTCACTGACCATCAAAATATTGTATTGTAATCAAAGTCCTTGAAAGCATGTATTTGAAAGCCTGTGTATCTAAGTGGCAAAGAGAGAGGATTACGTAATCCATTGTTATAAAATGTTATATAACTAGAAAATTATGGAAATGCATAAAAATAAGAGGAAAATATATGTATTAAGTGTTGTTCATAATTACATAATATAGTTCTTCCACAGAAAACAAAAGCATTGTATTGTTTTGTAATCTTCACAAAGTGTAGTCAGAAAAAAAAAAAAAAAAGATTTGATACATATGTCAAAAATAGTCCTTTTTCCCGATTGCAGAAATAGGTAAGCAAAACACAGCAAAGCCATTAAATACACTGGTGACCTGTGTCTTGTGTTACCAGCTCAAACTGGGGAAAAAAAATAGAAGGGTTTCCGATGGTGGCTAAGATCTGGGAGGAAACTTCATCTCAGTGTATAGAAGAGTTACACATGGCTTCTTTCCAAAGATGAAAACCTTGTGTTCGAAGTAAGAAGTGTTTCCGATATATTTTTTGGAAATATTTTGAAATACTAGCAGTGACAAGTGGAAAGAAAACAAGAACGGCAAATCTAATCAGTTTCCTAACCATACTAATCTACAGAAAGATGGATCCACATCAAGAAAAGGGAAGAATAAGTTGAAATGAAATGTCGTCTAAAGAATCTACAGACTTGCCAATATATTAAAAACTTATGTACTGCCTTCTCAACAAACAAAATACCATAACTCCATTAAACATAAATGCTAAAAATCTGTCTCCATAACAAAGCAATTATAATGAGACTTGTCATTCATCTGCTTTACAAGGGTGTCGTGAGGCATGATTCATTACGTTTGTAAAGCGCTTTGAAATCCTGAGATGAAAGATGCCAAAGACATGCAAAGTATTATCACCATGATACAAAGTATTATTATCATTGTCATCAAACAAAGTGCCTTAGGAAAGGGCACTTTTACACATGAATTCATTTGTGATTTTAACAGCTCACTTATTGCAACGTAAAGCTTCTGTTACTATTAGATCCAAACCTGGATCCAGGGAGTGAAACTGTCAGGACTATATTCTTGCATTCCCAGCCCCAAGATGTCATTGCTATACAGAGAATTGCATCTGAATTACAGCTTAGCACAGTGCAGGCACATTTAGTCTATGTCTGTCAATTCAGCATCTACCTTGGCGAGCGGCAGCTGCAGCTCAGGAGCACTTCTCCTCCAGGACATCGTCCATATTAATTGTCTCCTTCGAGTTCATGCAAGTGCTGTTCTAAAGAACATTACGCAGAGAGGGTGCCGAAGTAAAAATATATGCAGATGCATAAAATTAAAAAGTGAAAATTACATTTTTTAAAAAATGACCCTTTTCCTCTGTATTTTAACACCCCTCCCAATTCTGCAAGTAGCTTAACTTCACAGATACACTGAATTCCTCCAAAATTTCCTCAGTGTTAGCTGAAAATTGAGAATTTTTTTGCCATTCCAGGCAGCAACACTGACTCACTTTGAGATCTATGTCATTAAAATAATGGGGCTGCGCTACTTCTGTTGAAGGAGAGATTCTGGTTCCGTACATCAACATCAACTCATCCACCGTGATAGAGAAGCAGAATTGCTACAGTCAGCATCAGCACAAGCAGACGAATTTGTGGGAAGCGTTGCAGATGCTCCCCACCAGCGACAGAGCTCTGGCAAACCCCTTTGCCCGGCAGACTTTTGACTGTGTTGTGGCTTTTGCCACTGATGTTTCTTACTGATTAAGTATTAATGATTCTTTACAAGGTTCAGCTATACCACGCTGGTAATCTGTCATTTTTACTCACTCACCTAAAAGTAAGCAAATGACGTCAAAGTTTTAAAGGTTACATTTTTTTACTGATCTTAAACCATGATCTGACAGGTATTTCTTTCCATAGGTGCTGTTTTTGGCAACGTTCCTCAGCTGAATAACATTGAAATGAAATTCCTGCTTTGGTTCACTAGACTATTCAGCACATTAATATATTTATAATTCATAATTAACTACTCCTTTCTGTTTCGTTTCTCTCCTGAATTGTTTTGCATTTGTTTGTTACTGTTTTGGGGCAGAGAGGAAGTGTGTATATTAAAGACTTTGGACCTCTCCTGGATAAAAGTAACTTTTACTGATTGCAGCTGAAGTAATTTGTTCCTGCTTGGGGAGGATCAAGCTCTCATTATTTTTCTCCAGTTAAACCTAAACCAGTCCACCAACTTCAACAGTGCTGTCCAGTCTTCCCACACTGGGCCCGTTGCAACTTACCCCTACGGCTGTTAAATTCTAGTATTAATTCACAAAACTGTTTTGAAGTCAATGGAGTTGTGCCAGTTTTCATGTACAGAATATTCTGCCCATTATTTCTGACATCATACAATTACAGAAAAGCTCCACCAGACTCCTTGTTTTTATCAAGAAACAGTTTATTTAAATCAAGTGTATTGTATTGTACAACACTTTAGAAAAGGCTTAAAAAGCCAAGGGAGTATAAAGAATAGATTACTGTATTACTTACAATATGGGGGTGGAATAGCTTCTTTTTTATGTAAATTCCTCTAAGGAATGATGGGTTCATTTTGCCTTGATAATGTTCAAGGTAACAGTAATTCTTTGTGGAAACATCATATCAGATATACAGAAAAGGTTTCCATTAGAGTGCACTGGAAACTAACATGCTTGTTACTTTTAATAGAATAATAGATAGATTAGTTTGGGAGCCGTTTCTTTCACTTTTGCTGATGGCTTGGAAAATAATTATCAGCATCTCAGCTCTTAGCGCAGAATTATTTGGGGTAATTAAAGGACACATGTGCCATGTACAACGGGTGAAAAGCAGATGACATTGTTATTCATTCTGACCCTGACCAGCCATCAGAGCAAACTGGACATACATGCTCATCGTTCAGAGGAATGATTAGCATAGTGCAAATCCTGTCTGCTAACTGGTGATAATAGCGCTAACCCTGCAGACTGAGAAAATCTAGGATTTTGTTCCTGGGGTAGTTCAGCATCACATCTCCATGCCAGAGACATATATCTGTCTACCACAATCTGGCCTCAACCTGTTTGCTTACTAAAGTGTCTTTTTACAGAACAGTATCCGACTAATACTCTCTAAAGCATGATTTCCAAAGACAATACAAAAATTTAAAAACTTGTAAAATCAATCTCCACTCTCTCCCTTCCTCATACCAGGACAAATAAGGGAACAGATAAATCTCCATGCTCTGCAGCCATACAAACTCTGTTCCCCACCTATAAGACCAGTGCAGAACACACAGGACATAGTCTACGGCTTGGAAGTCAGAGAAGACCAAACAACCAAAATTTCAGGAATCTCTGACTGAGGCGCCAACTCGAGAACTGCTTGTAGTTCCCATCTTTTTGCAGTGTGTAAGAACAGCAGTCCACTGGTTCTCAGCTTACAGGCTACCAGGTCTTTACGGAAAGGCCAGAGAGTACACAGGGAAGTTAACATTGCTTAAAGTACCATTTGCTCTCCACAACTACTTATTTGGATCATTCCTCTGATTCAGAATATAATTTCTCTTCTTGTGCTGCTATTCCTCAAGTCACCACTAAACTCATTTACATTTATGCCGCTGGCAAAGAGAAATATTCTGTTTCTTTATTCATAAGTTGATCCTTGTCCCTCTCCAGTTCACAACATGATTATAAAAAAATAAAGCGTTGATCCTCCAAGAAAACTTAGAGACATATGAAACACTGTCCAGGAAGCCCAATAAAACAATATAAAGCGAAGGGAAAGGTACAGAAGGAAACTACATATTGCTGCTTCTGTTCAAAGCACAGACTGCCTGAAAGAAACCAGTATGAATATAACATTGAAGTGACCTACAAAAATCATAAACACTTGATGTTTGAATCACAAGACAGAAAAAACCTAGGTAAGACATCAAATGTATAGTATAAAACTAGTACAAAACAGTGAGGATAATAGCTACAAGGCAATGTACAAGGGTGAAAGAAAAGAGATATTACAAAAATCCTAAAATAAAAAGGTGTTAATTGCCATTCATCTTAAAAGTATGCAATTTTCCAAAGCACTGTAACTAGCCATACTCTTCTGTTAGTATGGAAGAATAACATTTCAGGTAGAACACTTCAAATACAAAACCAAAAGAAAAAGAAAAAAAAAAGGCAAGCCAAATAAGAACCCTCCCCCCCCGAATATTCTAAGTAAATTGCACTGAAGCTCATTGGATTTGTAAAAACAAAACATGAGAATCTTGTTCACTGTCTTTTAATCATTACACCATCCTTTGTCGGTAATGTCTTAGTGAGTAGGTTAACATGATTATTTGTATCATTTAACACAACCATCTGGAGATACATAAAATATTATTTTAGGCGTCCCTGGGCTTATTGCTTTGTAATATTTGTCATAGCTTTGCTAAAACTATCACTTTAAAAAAATAAATGTTTGCTTTTTAACTAACATATTTACTGTTTAAGTAAACACATCAGGATGCACTTCTTGATTTTGCAGTATCATGTTCACTCAGTCAACAGAAATTTGCGGGAAAATACACTGTTAACTGTACAGGTTCCAGTCAAGGAAATATGAGGTTCCAGTCAAGGAAATATGGAGCACATGGAAGCCTTGGAGCTCTTCCTATACACTTAGAGCCCTAACTGAGTGGCTGAAATCACTTCTTAGTCTCAAAAAACACTAGTTAGAGTTCATTCTTAGTAGCCCCTTGGGGAACCTTTTGGGAACTAGTCAGACTCTACACTGCAGTCCCGTCATTATGGAGTAGGAGTGCCTATACCCAACCAGGCTTTTTCAAACTGTTCATACACTTCAGTGTCTTCTGGCTGGAGAATTACCTCTGTTTTCCTCCGCTGAGGCTTTGAATGTGGTAAGATGTCCATTAAGATAACGTTTAAGGTAAAACATTCCAAAAGATCAAGAACAGTAGAATTAATGGTCTACATTAGTAAATCCTAAATCACACGTCTACGCTTTTTTCTCTAGCCAGATTAAAAATAATACAATATGTAATGCAGAAATAAACATGATGTCCTTCTATCATTTTTTCTCAGTCAGTGTTTCACAGATTTTGGAATAAAAAAATTATTCTCGATTCTTACATAGCCATTACTCTTCTTATTTCTAACCTTTACTATGCTCTCCATTGCACAAAAGGTGGGGTACACTTGACTCTGTCTTGCCTTTCGTGACCGGATCCTCATGAAATCTTCCTGTTTCAGGGATACTGAAGGAACTTGTCTTCACCTTGAAATGTCCATCCCATTTCAGCTGAAATATTTATTCCAGCTTTAGTCACTTATCTAGGGTTACAAAATTTCATTTTTCCTCAATCCTTTTGGTACAGGCCATGCTAGGACCCGAGTCACATACAGTCTATGGAACTAGAAAAGCTACACCATGGCCAATTTCCTCCTCTGAATTTTCTTGTATAAAATGACTCATTTATTAGCATGAGAATAAACAGCACATGCCCCAGAAGTCACGATTAAAACCTTCTATATCATCTTGAGGGTTTGTAGTCATAAGTCTTAGCATTTACAGATCCCCTAGGGGAAGCCAAAGAAATCATCAAACTCTGACAGCGCTAAGGGTTTTATATGGACTAAAATATCCACCAGAACATACTAAAAGATCCAGTGAAGAAATGTTTGGTTTAGACATTCTTATTACAATCTCCTGTTAGTCTAACTCCATCTGTGACCTGTTGATATTGACTTGCTTACTACAATATAGCAGTATCAACTAATTCAGTCCAAACCCATCTATATGTTGCACGTCTTGGACTACTGCTATAGTGAGCAGTGCTTCCATCTGGGAAAATTCATTGGGGAAAACAGCAATGGAAATTTTATGAAAAAAATGTAACGCTGCCTCTATTTGAAAAGCATTTTGTTATGCCTTGAATGAAGAATACAACATAAAAATAAATTGGATTCTACATTGTAGATGCAGAACTGTCTGGCTGCTAGAAGAGAGAAGAAGCTATTGCGGTCGCAAGAGATAATTATGGATGATGATAGGACATCTCGTAAAGTCTCCTGGGGAAAAAAAATAATTGATCCAGGCTATCGATAAGATAATTCCACTCTACCTTTCCATCTCTTCCTCTGCTGCTTTTTCTTCTTTCTTTCTACTTTACTACTACTCTTATTTAACCTTCAGCTAACCATTTAAGTAACCACTGAACAGCAGTCATGATTGTATTAAATCAGTAGTGTGGTATATAATCTTCTTGCTTTTTGCATTAATGTCAGGAGGTTTTCTTCTTTTTAACATCACTTTGTTAATGTTTCCAGTATAAGAATGCATTTTCTATTATTTGCAGTGCTTTCAAATGTTACTGCAACTGTACTTATTATTTTCCAAAATGTGAAAAATGCTTCAGTGACAGGAATTAGGATCCTTAGCTTAATTTCATCTTCCTGCCAATGACTTATTTTGGATCTGTGCCGAACTCTAGAGCTGGTTGTATGACAGCAACTGTTCAGTCCATTGTATCCTTCAACATTTAAATAAGAATTACTTAAAAGTCCTTGGAATTCTCGCTGATAAGGTGACAGGAAGGTACTAGAATACTGGTGCTGATGTAGTCCTGCCAATAAGGGGAAGAAGTACAAGCTTAAAGAAAAAAAAAAAACCCACCATACCTACTTTACAGTTTTGTTGTAATTCTGGATATCCTATTATATAACCTATTACCATGGACTTTTATGATTTCAGTTCTGCAGAGTATAAACATTATCTTAACAGAATTAATAACTGTAAGTATTATGGCTACTAAGAAAGTACTAGCAAAAATGTTGTAAAGCATTAAAAATATTAACATTAACTTCTAAAACAAACAGTGCATATAAATGAAACTGTGAAATTAAATAAGAATCTTTCTGCTGGCTCTTCATTTTAAGGAAATACTTCAGTTTCACTCACAAAAATGCTACTAGGAAAATCATTTAAGCTGACTATGCATGCCGAAAATGGTGTGGACTCCGGAAGATGAGGTAGCACAGAGATGACTTGGGAAACATTATTCCGACTAGACCCCCCCCCACAAAGACACTAAAACACTCAAGCAAGACTAGAATTTAATGGTTTGATTTGTAGCTAGAACTGCACCAACCATTGCTTTGTCTCAGTAATGTCACAGTGACAACAGGAACTTTCAGTGACAAATGAGGACATGCAAGTCCAAATGCTATTTTTTACAGAAGAATAGTGTTAAATTCTTTGATGAATACAGTGAACTTAACAGATAGCAAACTTAGCTGGGGAAATCCTAAACATACCTGACATAAAACATGCTGAAATCAGACAAATCCAAACTGGGCATGTCTTTGTAACGGATAATTGAAGACAGCGATAATTAAGGAAGGATGGTGCCTTCATCTTTTGCCATCTAGATGCTTTTCTTGTTAAAATGCTATTGCCGCATTTGCATCATGGGGCCCAGTACAGTAAAGTAAAAGGGCAAGATTTATTGCACATAAAAGGTCAAACCAGATAATCTAATGGTTCCATGCAGTCCTGAAATTAAAACCACTTTTTGATTACTTGCTCTCTAAGCTCTATACACATGCATGTCTTCACAAATGCCTGTACTACAGAAGGAATTTCCTTCATAGTGCTCCTTTACTTGCAGTTGCTATTGTTCTCCACATTGATTTTTTTTTCTTTTACTGGAGAAGAAACAGGACAGCAGAAGAGGTCTATTAACTTTTTGTTTGTTGTTGGTTGTTTGTTTGGTTTAATACAGGTTATAGAACTAGTCGCCTTATGGCTTTATGGCTGATATTTTCAACATTAATAGTCCTCACCAACAAAGGGTGCGAAAGTTCTACAGTATGCACCAGGCAGGCAAAGGCTATTCACACTGAAAAAATGAAAGTTGCTCAAATGAAAAGTTTAGATTACATTTTTTTATGTTTATGAAAAATATCCCATTTTGACTTTTTTAATCAAAAAAAGAATTTTTTTTCTGAACAAAAGAATGTACCAGGATGCATTCAAGATATCTTCTTAGCATGAATAAAACCAGGATTTAAGAGCTGTCTACAGAAATATCTAAGATGTGACTTGCCAAGATTAGTTAATATGGCATAAATGTAAATGGAAGAGACAAACAGTATAATTCTGAAACAAAACCCAACAAGCTACCACCAAATCAACAAATCTAATTTTGAAATATCTAGTGAGCATCTTTGTATAGCAGACAAATACATCAAACAATTTACAGGTGTCTTCCATCTCAATTTTTATGACTGGAAAACCAACAGAAATAAGTATGAAAAGGGCAATATTCCCTGCATAAATATATGGAATAGATATTCACCAATAGTATTTTTATGGTAAAAAAAAAATTGTGCTTTCACAATGTATTTCTGTCTTTTTGTAGATCTCCATCCAAGCACATGCTGAAAGAATGCCAATTTGAGGGAAATAAAAATGTGTTCTGGATTAGAATTGCACATAATGAAGAAAGAATTCCAGTCAAAATAAAGCAAATCTCACATTACTTTCTTGGGTTGAAGAATCAGATACATTGTTTCTCCTTTTTTTTAACTTATGAATTTGAAAAATGTTTCCTCATTAGGATATAATCATGAACATGTGTGAGAAAGATCTAAACTGATGATACTCTCACAAAGCAATGAAAGATTTTCAGACAGGATCCTGATTTTGTAATGTATATGCATAATTGCAACTATGAAGGTGAAAGCATAAATTGCTACAAACACCTGCATTCAATCCACTTTAAAAAGTAAATAGAACAGTTCTAAAATTCCATTTTTAACCCCCAAAATACTTAAGTCACAATCCTGCAAACCGCCCCCCCCCCCCCCCCTTAAAATATATCTCAGTGGCTAAATATATTTTTTAATATCTTGCTTTAAAAAAATCCAACAACAAATGAACAAAAAAAAAAACGTAGACCAAAAAAACAAACACACAAAAAATCTCCATTGGATCTGTGATTTGACCAAAACAATTTAAGGATCTTATAACTCTTCCGTTTTAAAACGTAATTTGCATATTTTTCACCAACCATGTATTTTGTTTTTCTATCTAAAAGGCAGTAATGAGAAATCTCCCAGAGCATACAGACTTAGCATTTGTGCTGGGTACAACATCCAAATAATCTCTGATATTTTCTAGGAAGGTTTGATTCTGCAAATTTTCCAACAAACTTCTGCTGAGAAATATGGACCTCAGACACAGATGGGATAAATTATCTTCCCCATAGTACCTGGAATCCTGAGTGGAACAGGAGAACTAACATCACATAAGTGAAACAGAAGACAAGAAACCAGGGAACAGAGCTAAAGTATCTCAACTCATTTCTCTTCATATTCACCTACATCCCCTTCATTAAGTCATATTTTATGGCCGAATATCAGCATTCAGAAGCTTCTTGGGGGAGTTGAGGTCAGAGCACAAAGATGTGCAAGCACATGCTTTCTAGCATACAAACTTCCTCCAAATTTTTCTTCAAGTTCTTATCTGCAACATAAAGGAAGTCACATACTGGCCATTCTTCTCCCTCTTTCAAGCATTTATTAGCTATCAGAATAAATAATTTTAGTCTCCCTTCTTCTCGTCATTCTTTCAGAGCAAACTTGGGGTTTTGAAAGAAGTAAAGCAGATGTGATGAACGTATGGATATTGGGAAACTTGGATTTAACTAACTACGTTGAGGACAGGATTCTCTACCCTTCAATTTTTTAGGGGATATGTATGAGATATAGCACAAAAACACAATCATGCATCAGGTAAAGCTTAAGAAGAAAAAAAAAAAACTGGCTTCAAAGAAGTTGATATTAAGAATGCTGATACTTTGTGTCACTCCTTGGCCCAAATATTTGTGGAAATTTTCTGAACACAGATAAGATTCTGTTATGGTGCAATTGGAAGTCAGTAAATCTGAGCTAGCTTACTCCAGCAGAAGATGTGCCCTTATAAGACAAACTTGAAAAAATCATACAAAAATGAACACAGTATGAAGGATGAACACAATTCCAAATGTAACTATACTGATTTAAAAACAAACAATAGTTCTGTTAGAAATTGGCAGCATTCCCAATAATAATATTTAAACAAGGAAAGACAGAATACAATATGCACAGGCATACTCCAACTATTTTTAAATGACATATTACTGTATACTTTATGAGAAAAGTTCAACCAGATCTGTCAAATAACTCAAGGTCTAGCTATTCAAATGCTCACTGCACAGAACAATTGCCTCTTTTTGCGATGTGAATTCTGTATAGTTATTAAAAATGTGCTTAGAAGCTCCCATCGGAGGGCTACCATCTTGATACCACCAGGAACATCATGCAAATTTTCTTGCACGGTTTCTTGTGACAGAAAGGGTTTTAAATGACCGATACAATGTACCACTATGACCCGACTTACACACTGAGGGGGCTGTGGACAAGCTGATTCCTGTCTGCCCGTCTTCAGATATTTTTGCTCTTCAGGGAGCAATTTTTTCTTTCCCTAGAACAAAACGTCTGCTCTGGCGAAAAGCCTCTGCAAGACTGCTCAAGGACCTTGAAGCTTCCTGGGAAGCTGCTAAAGACTCAGAACCGCTTGTCCCAATGAAAACTTTACCAGCACAATGTCTGTTAGATTTAACTGCTTGACACCATTTGAGCCTCATCTCATGGCATAATTGGAAATTTTTAGGCTGACACATATTTATAGGGTCTGTCTGATACTTAAAGATGTACAAGAGTTATGGCTCCACACTGGGCTTTTCAAAGATTTATCAGCAAATAACAAAGTGAAACCCATCAGTACAGGCCCATGGATGAGATTAGATATGGTTTTAGGTCGCAAGCTAAAAGCTTGCTAATGCTTACAGGCATTCCTTGTCTAGGAATGTTTGTTAATTTGAACTCCCCTCCCTTGCTGTGTTTCTTTAATCTCCCAACCAGCTGTCTCCCATAAAAAGATATTTCTGTTTTTAGTTACAAATCTGTTTAGAGATAAAACTTGCTCATAAATACACAACTGCATCCATGGTCTTTTTTTGCTGACAGTAGAAAACCAACTCCAGATGAAAAATCTTAAACTTTATTTAGGAACAGAAGTTGTATTCTACTTGCTTGAAGCATGGCTCGTGTTATGGACGCTCTGGGGTTTAGGTCTAGCATGACACTGTGAAAGAACTCACTGAAACAGCCATTTTTGTCACCTTTTCAGATTTAGAGCTCATGAGATGGGATAAATTGAAGCTCTGTCAGTGCCTGGTAGTATTTTTACCTGCAGAACACCTGAACATATGAAATGGACTCAGTGTAAACAACAAAAAAAACCTGTCCCAAACTCCACAACTTTTGCTTTTCTAATAACGGCAAAACGGTGGGTAATTTCTAACTTGTTTTCCCTTCCCTTGATTTCTAGATTTTAACTAAATAAATTACACCTATGTCTTCATTGTATATTCACTACAGTTACATCAATCCAGAGTTCAACATTACTGGGAACAATAGTTTTGAGTACAATTAGGACTGTGAGCCAGAACCTCTAGTTAAAATACACACACGTTTAGATAGTTTTTAAGCATTTTCACTAGGATGTGTTAAGAGTTCTTTAATTTACCTCTGTCCATACCATATTCCTCTTAAAGTAACATCTCTCTTCTGAATAGTTTTGGTTTCCATTAAAATGATTATCAGATATTTTATTATATTTCTGCTGGTTTCACTGGGAATAACATCAGAATCAACGCAAGAATAAAAGGATGTTTGCTGTTTTGTTTTGGTTCCTACATATTTAAAAAAAATAATGATTTTCTTCAAAAAATGGCTTGGTCTTTGTCTTACTGAGATCAATGAAATAAAATGAGTTGAATGTGAGGAATAACTTTATTCATTAGATACTCCTTAGTTTCAATAGAATTTTGAGGCTTTAGAAAATTTTCAAACCTAAGATCAAATTTGGTACCTGAAATAAGTGGCCCAGCTCTATCTGCTTTGCTCCAAGTTCTGCGAGGAGCAAGGAGTTGGACCTGATGATCCTTACGGGTCCCTTCCAACTTGAGATATTCTATTCTATGATTCTATTAGAGATAAATTGAAATACTTCTCCCTGTAATTCAAGCTAAGTGTAAAAGAGCAATAGATTTCTGATGCTGAATTTTACTGCTACAGAAAGTAGCATTTCAGTGGTACCCAAGCAACATCTTGCACAACGCTTCTACCCATCACCCTTTGTACCTACAGGAAAACATATACTGGCCCAAATCTATCATTCCTCCAGTTGTCATCTGCTAATTGAGGTTCTGGAAACTCATCTCACAGTATTACTTCAGAATTTAGCCAAGTATATATTTGTATATATAATACTCTGGCATTACACAGTATATCTTCATTATTAAAAGATTAAGTCAAATGTATTTTCATTAATATTTACTTTACTCCTGCTGCAGTTCTGCATACAGTTCTGTGGAAAACTGATTAAAAATATAGTTGCATGAAATATATGAAAATTAAATTCTACTAGTCTCAAAATAACAAGTTTTTATGGACAACGTACCAAAACTCTGTGTTATACCGTAGAGTATAAATATTTACAATTGAGTTTAGATATTAGTAGTTAAATGTTGTGGGATGTATTCATTCTCCCAAGTGAATTCACATCTGAAGAGACTCTGCAGTCTGTCATTTAGTTATTCCACATAGTTACTTTGTCTAAACTGCCTTCCATAGGAGGCCAGTGCCATTTAGATCCTGAAGCAATAGGTGCCTTATAAATACCCGAGACACATAAAGGTGACTGACAGGAGCTAAGAGGAAGCAGCGAACTATTTCAAGATGAAAAAATACTTCCTTGGTCTTCACCTCAGGAACATGTTTTTCAGACACAGGAATTGCCCTTTGCTTCTGCCAGGGCTCGTTCCATCAGATTTTCTAACACAGCTGGGTTTCCACTTGTTTGTTTCTGTGCAATGGGTACACGGTTTCAAGGGTCAGAGCCAGGAATGAGGAACTTCAGCTCTGGAGTAGATGTAAAATTAACTGAGCTTGGAAGTTTTGGGGTAAAGATCAATCTCTTTGCGGTCTAGCTTCACACAAGCCGTATGATAGCCCTGGGATTCCAGCCCCCTCCGACAAGCCTTTGAAAGTACCTGGAGGTCTCCAGGAAGCCAAGCTGAAATTCAGTAGCAACAAAAGAGATTACACTGGCTACTACAACCCATCCTGTCAAGTTGCGCTCATACTTAAACCAGAGCAGAACCATATAACTCTCAGTTACTGCACAATCATAACAAGATTACTCAGTGCAGAATGCACCCTTTAATAAAAAAAAAAAAGAAAACTGACAAAATGAAGACTTATCCAAAACTTACTTTTAAAGTAATGATAATAATACTAGGTAACAAAATGGAGGTCCTAAGGTCCCCATCTATAAATTAATTAAAGAACTTGTTACAGGGAGAATAAATATCACACACAGGCCTGTATGGCACAGTTGAAAAATGATCTGACAAACATGATGCCTCTAGAGGAATGAGCTAGCAGTTAAACAAGACAGGTTAATACCCTACTTACATCCAGAAGACATTCACAATGCTCCCTTGTAACTGCTGTGACTTGAGACTAAAAGCTTTAACCAATAAAAACCATTAAACCTAGGCAATAAAACAATGCCAACCACAACAGACCACATGACTATGGATCAATACATGGTATTTCCTTTAGAAATCATGTCATAACATTTTCAGTCTGAAAATATTTTTTCCTGCTTTAAAAATACAGAGAGGAAAAGAAAATTTGGTCAGGTCTGAGTTTAAAGAACTAAAACCAGAGGGCAACAAACAGAAGAGATTCATGGTGTAATCATTCCCAAAATGATAAAAACAAAACATGGACAACTCACAACATTTGTTCTCAGGGGTATGTCTTTGTAGGGCCAATGGACCCATATATTCATCCATAGCTACATTTACTCTTTAAGAAGAGATATACATATATTTTAAATAACAATCTACCAGCTATTCTATAGAACTTCTTTAACTTTTATCTAAGATATAGTAGCAAGACTAATAACTAACGAGAGCTGGCGTGAAGTAATTCCTTTCTAGGATTCAGGCATTGTGTAAGAATTCCTAGGCCAGTACTGTGCTACCTAGGAAGGCAAAACTACCTTGACATTAAGCAAGATTTCCCCTAGGAATCAGGCCTTTTAGTTTTACACCACCGTGCTCTCAGCACAAGCAGAGCACCCAGCCACAGCTTTCTCAGCATGTGAACTCCTCCACGCCTATGAACAGTTGATCAGAGGTGGGGAGTTTTATCCTACACCAGATCTTCATCACTGTGGTGACTTGTATGTTTTCCAATACATTATTTAACATATTCACAAAGCATTCTTTATATTTATACACTTCTTAAGTAGCGGGTAATATTCCGCAACAAAAGGAGAGAGAGCTCAAGACAGAGGTTAAAGAATATCCACAGAAGGTTAAATAAAGACTTCTTCCTTGTACATTTTCTATCAAAACCCCTTCCCCTTCTCACCCTTTTGCAAAGCCTCTGATAAAAGCAAAGCCTCCTAACTTGACTCTCTACATTCGAAGAAAATTGAGGGTGAACTTGCCACGCGAATCCTCTGTACCAAACCTCAGGAGGGCTTCTGAGCTAGCTTCCTAACTCTGCCAGGCTACTTCTGTGTCTTCAAGTAAAATGCACATGCTGCCTTTTAGTTCCTGAGAATCACTCTGTTGTTCAGTTTTCCCTTCTGTAAAAGGAGGATGATCTGTACTTACCTCTGAAAGCTGTTGCAAAGCTTCATTTATGAAGTCTGACAGAGACGGGAAGATAACGCAGATCCCTGAACGCTCCAGACCTGCGATTTTCCAGTTCTACAATCCTTCCTGTCCATGTTATTGCTAAAGGCATGGGGGTGTTATATCTACACAGTCAGTACATTTATCTTACCCAAACACTTGAGTCCAGCTAGGAAACACCGCATTTTGTTTCTTTATGAAAAAGAACAAAAAATGATATAAAACCATGATGAAACCTTAATTCTTAACTGAATGACCCATTTGACATCAAATTACTCTGATATTTCAATTCCTTGTGCCTTAACAGAGTAGCAGCTTTCTCTCTCTCAATGTTAAAGGCCTCGGGAAGCTAGATCGGCAATCAAAGTAATAGGAAAAGCAATACAGAACGTATATAAACTGAGCTGAATATCCTCAAATGTTTTCCCAGCATGTTGGCTGTTACAAGATCAGGCACCTGGATAGTAAATTACTGGAGTTTGATTTGTGTAACGGGTATTTTGTGTGTGGTTACCAAATTAGCAGAAACAATCCAAAAATTCCCCATAGTTACTGGCATCCATGTTCTGTTTTTGAAATGTCATTGCAAGTTTACTTGTGAAGAAGCTTTGAAGGGCAGTTTTCCAGAAACAACTCAAATACATTTTCATGGGTCAATTTCTGAAGAATATTATTGTTTCTGTTCTGAATTGTTTGACCTTCATGTTATGAAAATCAAAGTCATGCAAAGCCTTTTTTATATAAACTGAAATTAGGAAAATGTCACTTCTTACATTGGTAAGAAAGGTTCAGAAGCATGCACGCACACATATACACACTGCATTTCAACTCCTAGCCAATTTTCTATTTCAGTAAATAGAGAAAAAGGGAAGATTTATGGCAAGAATAGTTTCCATTTCTTTCTCCATGATTTGATTTTTTTCCTCCCTGTTATTCACATATCAGAGAGAAAATATTTAAGTAGAGTAACCACAAAAAAAAAAAAAAGTTAAAACTTCATCAGATGAAGGAGTAGATCTTCTGGACCTCCTACCTGTTTTGTTTTGGGTTGTTTTTTTTTTTTCTTTATAGACAATATATTATTAGGGGATTGGGGGGGGGGGGGGGCGGTTATTAGAGCACTCATTTGGGGCAAGCAGGACAAAGTGAGGTGAGGAATTTCTCCTGCTGAGAGAAAGCATCAGGTCAGAAAGAAGACAAGCCATGGGAGGAAAAATCCTCCTCCATGCTACCTTACCTCCTTGTAAACTCTGAAAGATTCAAAGTCAGTAGATGCAAGTACATAATGACCAATTGACCTTAATAAGTAATAGAAGACTGGCACTGCTTTCTCCTGTCACTAACAAGTACCACAAACCCTTCATGCTTTAGTATACTTTCCCTCCATCTTTCACTGCTTATCTTGCAGTGTAACTGAAGGTGATCTTTATTAAAGACTGCTTCTGCCTATTTCTAGTTTGAAAATCAGAAGTCAGCTAACATTAAAAAATTCTACTACGACTGGTTGTTCTAGAACTACAGTCATGGACAGGTCAAACAAAATGACGTGGAAAGAGAGAGACAGACCAAAAATAATATTGCAGAAACCAAAGGTGAAGATAGGAAGCTACTTCCCAATCGCGCAAGTACTTCACAGTGGTTACTTTCCTAGAAAAGCTTGATTTTGCACATAGGACTATCATTACTACAAGCCAAATGATGCATAACCTTATATCTCGGTCTTTTTTTTTTTAAGATATTTTAAATGTTTATTGATCTGTAAAGGCAGCATGACTCAAAACTCAGCTGACCTTGGAAAGGCTGGGAAGACAGTAGTTTCAACATTTTTACAAAATGAATTCCGATAGCTACAGCGAGCATTGCATCACTGACATTATGCACCTGGGAGAGCCTGTGCAGCACACTCTCACATTTCCAACTTTCAATCACTCTTGGGATACAACATCAAAGTCACTAATCCAGAATTGCACAGTGTCCAGATGCTGAGAGTCTGGAAGAGATGAGCAAATGACACATCTAGGGAGAAGGAAAAAAGCATTTTGTGGCACAGAAGAAGAAGAGGGAAGGTGACGGAAGAAATGCTGCTTCTTGTAAGGAAGTTTTTGTTTCAGTTGGCTAGATTAATGGCTGAAGCTCAGATATGGGAGTTTAAAAGCACTCAAAATGCGCGCACACGCACGTTTCCAGACTGCAAAATTAGGAGTGAGAAATGCAGAACATTCCAAACCAGCACTGGTAAGACTTTTGTACCCTGAACCTTCTCATATATTCTGTCAAAAAAGTATTTATCGTAAGATAAAAAAGAGTTTTAAAATAGATTATTGAAACTATTTTTGTAGCCTGTGCCCATAAGCCCAAGTTCTACAGTGAGTGGCAAGACTGAGGGCTCAGAGGGAGAGAAAAAATATGAACTAATAAATTCAGCTTTGCTTTTGTGAGTAAGGCACCCCCTCCCAGCCTCATGCTGATAAAACCTTTATGCCACTCCATCGCATATTCTCTCTCTCCCTCAATTTTAATTTGAGTTTTCCCACATCATATGTAACATATGCAGAATACATGATGGTGCTTGGTATAAAGGTTTCATTAGCACTCATTTGGGATGCAGCATAACTCCCTTATGATTTCACAACATGGAAGTGAGGGAGCCATTCCAAATACCTCCTGCTGAAACATTTATAATGCAACAAGCTATCACTCACTTTCTCTTTCACTCCATATCCACCCTCCACCCACACACACTGCCTACCCATTACAAACTCAATTTTGTTTAGTTTCTAAGACCTGAATAAACAGACCACTGCCATCTACATGTGCATCCAGTCCCCGTGTCTTGTTGTATATTAATATCATTTTAAATTCTCTATTTCTGTGCGGTTTTGGTGATGGATTGGAAGAAAATAACTAGAACGACTCTACTAAAAAAATTGATAAAACCCCCACCCTTATTTAAACGCCCTTTCAATTTTTGCTTTTTCCATAGAAATGCTGTGGACAGCTACTGCAAGCATCCAGTTAGCATTATATCTTTAAATACAACATTCATTCTGAGGAATCTGTATATTGGAAAAAGTTTCAAAAAAAGCTGAAAAACTGAATGTTTCAGCAAGATGCAATTGCCTTTATTTTGTTGGCCATGGAAATTAGAAGGAAACGTGTATTTATTTTAGCTAATCGGTAAGTAAAAATCTCAGCAACATGTCTTTGAATGTATCTGTCATTTTAAAGTTAGGTACTATACATAGTCTCTAATTGTACTGGGGAAAACTGTGTTGGTACGAAAAGCTATTAGGAAGAGTAAGAAACTTTTGGGCGGAATGCAGTGTTAATGAGAGCTCATTACTTTACTGCAAATTTTGACATACTGCATGCTTTTCTTATAGTCCCAGCTCCTCAAACAAAGTAAGTTTTAATTCTCTAAAAAGGTAAAAGAAAAATATGCTTCCCCTCTGTCTCCAACAAAAAAAAGCAGAATAAAAGGATAAATAATTTAGATCCCTATTACTTGAAACTACCCTAATTACTTAGGATAAAGCAATTTATGACTTCCAAATAAGTATGGTTAGCAAAATAAAGAATATTTAATATCTGCCAACATAGGAAATGACAAAGAGCTGCCTATCAGGGGAAGATGAATCTGCCACTCCCTGGCACTAGGCTGCAACCCTTCTGGCATTGCTTCGCCAGCCGATGCCACACAACTCATTTGTTCAGTGTTTACTTTTCAGCTTTACACACTGCAGGAAACATGAGACCACTACTACTTCTGATTTCAAAACTAACAATGATTTAAGAATGTGCGGTATTTTTATTAGTTTTAGACAGTTTCTTAATGACACGATTTATACAGGTTATTTTCAAATGTTAGAAAAATGTATACAGACTTCTACGTACAGATCCACTAGCCCTGAGTAGCATTTTAGTAACATGTTCTGTAAGAAGATGGGCCTTTCATACAGGTTCAGTTATAAGTTGAAGCATCGTAAATAAAAAGGGTGAGTTTTCCTTATTATTCTTAACTTTTCCAATATTAAATAGCACTGGAGCAAATGAGATTTTCTGTTCTGTTTAAATGTCTGACTGAATTTGCCATATAATAAAGTGGCAAAACTGTAAACAGAACAAAAATTATACCAATGTGAAATTTCCTGATCTACGTTTTTATCTATAGTGAGCCCTTAGGGTAAATTAAAAAACCAAACCAAACCAAACCAACAAAAAACAAACCAACCAAAAAAAAAAGTAGCATCCATTGTAAGACACATCTTTAGACCAGACAGCGGTTCTCTATTTACTTTCAAATATTCATACCACTTGCACGGGCAATGCTGTATTCCCACCAGAGATTACAGATAATTATGTTAGACTCTTTTGAGAAGGATACACGTCCTTTCTGCATCTGCTGGATGACTAAAGGAAATGATCTCATTGTTATAGTGGTAGCATCACAGTGACACAGTCAAGACCATATCAATCTGATAAAAATTCTGTTCTTCCTTGTCTTACAGCTGGACAAGAAATGAGATCAGATCTGAATCCCAGCTTACAATAGTATTTTTCTGCCTGTTTGTATCTTTTAGCATATTTTACAGTCGTCTTTTCCCAGAAAATTAAAAGTGATTTAGTCCATTTCTTTTTTCTTTCAATATGCAATTTAAGGCATTCTTGTGTGCATAACTCCAGCATAAGTTTGTTTTGAAAACTTAAATTCACCACTCCGTACATTCTAAATTTAGTTTAATTATTGTTGCTGTCTAGCAGATAATGTATGACACAGAAAAATCCCAGCCCAGATATATATGTACTTCTCTGCTGTACAGAGGTGAACATAACGGCAGAAACAAACACTGCATGACATAGTTACGTATATTGTAAAGCAGGCCACACATTTTCCTGCATCGTCTGTGTTGCTTGGTATCCAGACTGTCTGCCTACACTATTCAATGTACTTACAAAGGATATACAGCTGAGGAAAAGCTGTAAAATTTATTCTAGTTTATATAGGGTCTAACACAAGAGTAGTCTAATTCTAATTGGTCTTCTTGGACACTACCTAAAACCAATGAAGAATGGTAATACTAGCGAACGGTACTTGTCCCCATCAGCTTTTATTCTATTATTTATTTCTTATACCCTTCACTGAGAAGATAAAAAAAATAGTTTTGTTAGTAAATGAAAAGTTTGGTTTGTATTGCAAGTCTTTAGGAGGGGAGGTCTGGTTGACATTTCCTAAATCAAAATTCCTACATTTTGTGGGACTCGGGTGATGGTGCAACTCAGTATCCCCTCTGGATACAGAGGTTTTCCACTTAGATGTAGGAATTGTTAACGCAACTAAAAAAACCCAAATCCCCAAATCAAAACCAAGAGAAGTCCCCACAAAATGCTTTGAGTAAATGAGTTTTCAAAACGTTTAACAAGAACTGTCTTGTGAAGACACTCTTTAAAGTAATGTCACTGGCTGGGCATCGTAGTGTTTCCTTCAATGGCTCCCACAAGTCTAAAAAGGCATCACAAATTTTACCACCTGTGCTCCAAATGCAAGGCACACTCCTGTCCAATATAAACAGAGACAGTTTGTATATAAAGCAAATCAAATGACAAACCCTACCAAAACAAAATGCTCCACTGCACACACCATTCTCCCTTAGGGAGAGAATCAAAGAATAAAACACACAAGACAGATGTAAGTCATGTTGCTTAATGCACTCCTGGAAGGCACTCATAAAAAGCCTATTTTAAAAACAGAGTAATTTCCTGTTCCTACTCCTTTTTTTCTACACCACAACAATAACAACTCATTTTGAAATTGAGGATAAAGTTTAGTACAATTACACTAGGCTCATCCCGTGTCAGAAAAAATAAGAACCCAGTGTTTCCTAAAAGGGTCAAAAAAAATTCAGGTCAGCCAAACCCGTGAAAAGCCACAAGAGGTAAACAAGGTCTAGTGCTACCAGAAGGACGAAATGCGAGGCCTCTAATACATCACAGATTATATTCTGTTAAAGGAAGATAAATTAATTTGAAGGAAATATTTTGATTAAGTTTCTGCACAAACACAGCAAAGCTCTTATTTGCATAGTCTAAGTATACACTAGCACACATTTAATTAAATAAATATTACTTTTTAGAACAATTTTGTCTCTCTATTTCTATTTTTTTTCCACTAATGAGCAGAGATGACAGCAAAATAAGTGACTAATTTGACTTCAGGCCCACTTGCTTAAATGATAAAATACACTAATATAGGTATTAGCTAGTTTAACCTATGGCTAATATATTTTTTAAATATCTTATATGTACCTTGGGTAACTATGAAAGCCATTCACTACTGCTTCATGTTTGTTGACAAATAATCAAATTATATTTTGGAAACACTATAGTAAATCTAAAAATCTTGGGCTTTTTTTAGACTTAGTTAGATTTATAGTACTACAGGCTGGTACGGCTAAGGGTTGAATCCCCATTCTGTCCATTCATCACATGTCAAGTCAGTTTTCAGAGCATTTACCTGACATGGGATGAAAAACCAGGAGTGAATTGCCACACTGAATGGCTGCAGTGCGGTACAGTCATAACCTGCCCTCATTCTTGGCACAAGTTACCTGCATTTAGCTCCCAATCTCCACATTAATAATCAAGCCTTCCATTAAGAGGAGTTTTTAGAGGAACTCCTACATACTGATGCATGTTACAGAATTTCAGCCTAAAAACGGAAAGCACAGAGAGAGAAAAAAAAAAACCCTAGAATAAAAACAATATATAAATCAGCAAAGTTTCTGTTGCTAATTTAACTGGTACTATACATTACCGTATGCCAAGCTTCAAAATACTGCCTGCAAACATACGTGATTATTGAAAATATCACGAGAGCCAGCAATCATCATTCGTGGCAGTGTTTGGGGGAGGGGTGGGACGAAAGGAAAATGCAGTCCATGAGGACCCTTTGCATTTTACCAACATAATTAGCATGAACTATTTCTCTAGGGTGTGGGTTGCACAATCCCTGAATCTGATCCAGAAAATCGTACATTTACTCAAACTGCATTAGTCAATACTAGCTACAGTGAACATTAACGTGCTGTGTAACATGCAAAATAAATGATGTGTTCTACTACTACAGTCAGTATTATTATGCTTTGTCTGTACAAAAAGCTTAAAACACAGTCTTTCCTAATTTGTATTGCACGCAGGCATGGCTTTGTGTTAAACAGTTCTTGACTTAGGGATTAAAAATCAGCTGGACAGGAATGTGGAAATTTCTTCTGCAAAGCATTCTGTTTTCTAAATAAATTAACATGCTTTTATTTCCTTCAGAGAAGAAGCCACAGAAACGGCTGTAAAATGTTGGCATGTTTCTGAAGGCATAAATTGACCAAACTTCATAAAAGTAAGGGGTTTAAGATGCAGATGACTGTTGTGCTGGTATTGTTCAGGGCTTTGCCATAAAACCACATTTTTACTTTCCCTGTGGCCATCCTCCGGGTAGCCCAGGTTTTGTCTTAATCTTTAAACACACGATTTGCAGATTGCATCCCCTTCTCTCTCACACAGGTCTATTCTGTTGTCAGGTAGAAATTTATCAAAAGTTAACTTCCATGTCATACTGTATTCATCAAATAAATACAATTATTCACACTGGAACCACAGATCTGTATTTAAATATAACCAGTTGAAGACCTCTGTTTTTTCCACTGGCAGATGTAGATTTCTTGGGATATAGGATCATGAAGAAAAAATTTGATTCAAGAATACTTCCAGAGTAGCTACTGAGAACTTTTTAATATACATAATTGTTTGTTCTCCTCAGGTGATCAACAATTTCAGATTTCTTTAGCCAGATGTGTCATAGGCTTCCATCTTTCTCAGCTGCTAGAGAGGAAAATCTCAGGCCATGGAAACGAGACGGCATGGAGCATAAACTAAAACTGGCTCCAGAAGACCCAAATCCAAGTTTTCAACAGAAATCAATCCTGAAAACCAATTTTCTGACTAGAAAACAGAATAAACAAAAATTTAAAAAAAAAAAAAAAATAATCATTTGAACATTTCCAGAAAGACCCCACTTTAATTTCATAGGTACCAGGAGGATTAGTGACACAATGATTGCTTTGGAGAAGGCCTTTGCAACGAGACCTCATTAAAATGGGCAGACAGATCCAATCGTCTGTCATGACTATCAGTGATCATGTCACCAACCGAAAGCGTTAGTTACAGCACTATCAAAAAGGTAAAGACATCCTTAATCTGTCAATTATAATAAAGAAAATCTCTCCAGCTGCAGTTCTTAAAAACTTGCCAGTCTCTGTCTTAAACCTAACATATTTTAGATCACATTAGATATCTACCGAACACACAGATTCTATTAAAAGGAGAGAGTCCTGTCCTCAATTACAGCAGACCCTTGCAGTTTGTATCCAGTCCAGAAAATGACAGACACCCTCAATCCCGCTACAGATTCGAGTCCGAAATGCTCAACACCTTGCCTAACCAGGCCATTTGTCATCCAAATGACTGCTTACCCGAGCAGCAGCTAAGTGACATGCGACTGGATAATGTGCATACCTTTCAAAGGCTATTTTAGGCTCACAAAACTCAACTGCCTTAGCAAGCTCTGCCTCTGGGTAATTCAAACCATTTTACCAGGCTGAGGTTTTTATATTGGTTTTATAAATGTCTTAAGGGATAGAAAAATATCTTCCACGAGCTAGAGATTCACTGAATATGCTATGATGGTACATAGTACACTTAGGCCCAGCTTAAAATAAAAGGGCTGTAATTGGTCTCTTGTCCATATTTAAGGTAAAATAAGTGCCTAGGTTTTAAAAAGTGCAGAACTCAAATCACTCATAGTAAATTTAGAAAGTGCTGAACAATTTTGAAAATAAGGACAAACTTTTTTTTTCAGTCTAAATATGAATAAGAATCTAACCTGAGGCTGCAGTTCTCTGAAAATCCTATGGCCCTATATTTGTTTTTCACTTGTTTTCTGTTTTCACACCTATACAGAGGAAAAAGAATTTTCTCTCTCTGGTCTCCATCCTGCTCTTTGCCAATTCTCTTCACAGTGGAAACTGAATATGAATATGAGTCAGCCTCCCAAAGCCATGAAAGTAGAGTAAAAATTTGTAACTACACAAACAGAGTTCACCCTTTCCTACCTAAAATGCAGGTAGGATTTTGCAGAAAAAGTCATGATAAAAGCAGGGTCCTCATATGAAATATCCACATCCAACAGTCACAGTTCAAAATTTTATTACTTAATATTCCCTTGGGAAGCGCATCCTATTCCCCCACCCTTATGTTTGTTATTTACTGCTAAAAGAAAAGATTAATATCTGCAATAAAGAATCGAAAACATTATTTTCATTCTGTATTTAAAGCAACACCATTCACCAAGGAGTCTCAACGGCTGCTTCAAGTCTTCCAAGGTGGGAGTTCTAGAAACTTAAGTTTTCAATTAATAATTTCAGCTGAAAAGGCACAATAAGTGAGAACTCTACAGCTTTTTAAGCTTGCCTGACCATAAGTACTTTATAATTGTTAGAAATAAAGATTCATCTACACGGCAGATGAATCCGCAGCATTCCTGTGTTTCACAAACTCTCAACATCTTTTATATAATCTCCTAAGGACCTTTAAATGCACAGCTTGAGGGGGAAAGATAGAGCTCTCCAAGCTGTCTGTGTACATAGTAGATTCACCTCTACTTTCAAACAGAAGATGAAAATCAGACCAGAAATTTCCCTTTGCCACTTTTCAGAGCATAAATCTTTGTCTTACGGTATTTATCAGAACTGCCCTTAGTTATCAATTTCTGTAAAATTTCTCCACAAACAAAAGAACACAGTTACTAACTTACATTCTCTTAAGAGAGAGAGAATGTATCATGGACATGTAATTGTGCTACATTACTGTCACCTTCGTAGGGCACAGAAGCACTTGGCAATAGGCACGACCTTATCCTTCTAATACTGGTTAGACAAGGCACATTTCTTCACACTAAATCTTGAATTTGCAATGTTATATAAGCCCATTCCTTTTATATTTTCTTCAGCATCTGATGTCACATCTTAAAAGGTCAGCTTTTTATGTTTGCTTACATAAACTTCATGTTCCTATTTAAGTTGAATTAAGAACGCAAAAGATTACACATGCACCTTGCTGGTTAGAAATATGTAGGTTCTCATTTCCTGATAGGAGCTTCCTTCCCTGTGTTGAGCAGAACATTAAAAGTACCCAGGAATTCAATAAGGAATGGAAATGACATTGGACTGAAGTGAAAGGGCATTTGAAATGACAGAATAATTAAAGCAAATTGTTTCATATCTGAAAATGCAGCAACTTAACATCAAACTGATTGGAATTTGGAAGTTTTGTCCCATAGAAAATTATCATTTTTCAACCCCTCCCCAAGAGGGATATGAAGGTTAAATATCAAGTAATTACAGAATCAAATATTAATAATGAAATGCCAATCCTAATACGGAATCAGATGTTCTAAAAATCACTAACATAAGGGGCACTCCCTTGAACTCCAGGAGTCTGGATTAGGCTCCCATTACAGACCTCTGAATGTGTTTTTTCGAGCTATACTTGTGTATCACCACGTATCGCTCTGGTAAGAAAGTCAGTTAGGCAAATCACGTGAGTGTCCTGGACCGTTATAAATCTTGAAGCATGTAGAGTTTAAAAAGAAAACACAAATGTTGTACAGCCCTTAAGCAAACGTATGTTTTTTCACTACAACTCAAGATATGTATAATTACCTTTAAACATTTCTAAATTTAAAGTGACAAGCATTGTTGAATACAGACTAGCAAGCATAAATTACTTTCTTAAAAAAAAATATATTCTACCATTATAATGAATTGTCTCTAATTACAATAAGAACATTATAGATATTATGTTTGGGAAATAATTAGAACTATTCAGGCAGGTTTACCTTGTTATGAAATCAAGGTTATAAAACACTCAACAATGTTCCTAATATTTTGAAGTCTTGGGGAAACTAAAAGAACATAGGATGGTGTTTAATACAGTAATAGAAATTAGTGTTTATAAGAAGGCAAGTATATGTGTAAACCTGTATTAATTCCCATTGAACTACTTATTTAGCAACTAAATATTTATGGGATGAAGTTAGGTGGTGCAAAAATCTAAAGATTTTTAAATCTGTGAGGGTTTTAAATACCCTTCTGCTTAATACAGTTGTTGATCTCTACCAGGGTCTGTAGATTGCAATTAAAAAAATATATATCTAATAACTACTGTATTGAAGTCAATAATATTTAAGTGGGATTTGGGTTTAAAACACCAGGTAGCATTTTGAGGGGGGTTGAAGAAGAGAGGAGGAAGGAAAGTTATACAATGACAGCTGATAAAACAATATTAAAGCTAGACATGAGTGAACTTCACCAAGCTCAGAGTTTGAGTTCAGGTCTGATAAGCATTCAGAAGTCCAGGGGCTTATGTGGGCTTATCAGAAATAGCTAGATCCTCTGGGTCTGCAAAACTGAGCTGTAAATCTTGCAAGAGATCTCAGTTTCTGGTTAGAAACACTTCACAGACAGATAATTTCATTGCGTTTTAGCATTTTAATTATCACTCTGATTGGGACTCAGTAGGCATATGAAAGTGAAAAGAAAAATGAGCATGCCATTTTTAGAATTTCCATAAAGATTCCTCAATCAGAGTTCAAATTTTCTACCAAAAACCCCACCTCAAATTTTGGAATTGGTTCTGAGAAAAAATGCAGGGTTTTGTTTGCTTGTTTGTTTTTTGTAACTCTATTTATTATCCAGACCTAGTCAAAGTAATGAACCACGAAAAAGGATATTAATTTTAGAACTCTCCTAGCATTGTTCTGGGATCTGCTGAAAATGCCATCAATAATAGAAAATACGTATCTAACGTGAAGGCAGCTTGTCAACAAGATGACTGAGTCCCGCACTCTTAAATTGGTTATTTTAGCTCACATAAGATCTTATTGACACGGATATATCTGAAACAATCCCCTCAGACATAGTCATGAGGTTTGGCAAATCTAAAGCCAAGATAAACTATTGAGCCACATATTTCCAAGGGTCAATATTATTTATTTCCTTCAAGAGAGGAGATGGTGATGAGGGGGAACTTGCTGAAATTTGTGTCCTGGACATATCACACAACCTATCCAATAAGACAGCTTTTTATTTAGCACGTCCAATATTCTGGTCAGAAATTTTAGTTGCTATTTGTTAATACTCCAGTTTGTTATTGAAGGGATTTCTCAAGGATGAAGATAAACAGGGTTTCTAAATCATACCACCTGCTTCTTAAGCAGGTTGCCTTTGAAACCCCTCAGAAGTTCTGCTTAGACAGAGCTACTGGTTTGACATCCCCTGCTTCATCAGACTCTGCATTAGAGATATGGACCTGACCTCTATCTGCCAGCACTGCCTGTTGCAAGACTTTTCTGTCGAGAGAGACAGACTGATATTATTGGAAGATGGAAAGCCTCGCTGTTGCTACCGCTTGTTTTGAAGTCCTTCCATCAGACACTATTGCTGTTTTCTTTCTTCTGAAAGCTCTTCACTAGGCTTTACTTCACAGCAAACAACAATGCATAGCTTTTGTACGTATCTTGCCTTTCCCATCTACTGCCTTCTCCCCACAAGAAGAAAGTATAAACATTGTGGGTTCGCTGTGAAATTTCATTTAGCAGCTGCTTCAATATTCACTGAAGCCAACAAAAAGTTCCCGTTGACCTCAGCATACTTTGATATTTTTTAATTCTGCAGTGTAACAAAGTTTTACAGGGAATGTTAGAAGACTCTCTTTTTGTTATTAGTCTTTTTAAAGACACAGAAAAGACTGAGGTGTTACCAGTAATTCGTAAGTCTGGCATATCTTGTAATCTTTTACACAGTCTGTTATCTACAAACAAAACCATGATTGCAAAACTTTGTATCTCACCTGCCACTAACTTTAATTGGCTTCGTGCAAACATCTTCAGGTGTCCACGCAAGCGTTATGCAGATTGGATGAATCTCAGAAATCACAGTGCCTACCCCAAGCCCTGGACAGTGGAAGTCTGGGGGAAGGAACTAGTCTCCTTACAACATTCCTAATACTCCCAACGCAAAAATAATTTTCTTACCGCTGTATACCACCAACCGCTCTTGGGATTACAAAGATGAGAAGCAAAACTAAAAGAATTTTTAAACACAAGGGGATACTTTTAGGGACCGGCACTGCCATGAACATTTTGGTAGTTAGCACCCCATTGACCAAGCCCAAACTACAAAATACACACGTGATTTCAGACCACAGAACCAATTACTACATTCAGAGCATTCTGACACTGTCACTTTTGAATACACTAGAAACCACTGAACTGTCTCTGCATTCATATACAGGTGCTTAAATGTTCTGTCTTTCAGCATTTTTCTGCCAACAAACCTTAGCTAGGACTCTGAGGTCATTCTGGCATGCAAAGATAATTCACATAAAATTATTGTTACTCATTTGAAGGAAGACAAATGATTGTACAGAACTGTGCTTTTCATAGGAATCCAAAAGGCACAGAATATGAGCTGAAATGTCCAACTCTGAGTTACTTATGTCTAATTCTAGTCAATTTTCAGGATACAAAGGATATATTAAGCTAAAAAAACAAAACCAGTGTATTTTATGCATGGGAACTATGAAGATTTGCAATCAGCATGTTGGTATCAGCTGTAGATTTCTTTTTCTTACTAAAAAAAAGTTCTTACAGTGATGTTAAAGCGACATTAGGCATTTGCTTTTCCAGTCATAGCCAGGTGGTGTTTTCCCCTATGTGAGCCAATAGTGGGGGGAGTATTTTTTTATTTCTTATATATATATATGTATACACACACACATATATACATATATATGTATATATATTTATGCATATATACATGCACATATAATTATACTTATGAATACATACATAAAAATAAATGCAATATATAAAAATCATTTCACTTGAAAGCCCAAGCACTGAAAAACAGAAGTTGTCTATTGAACAGAAGCTAGACAGAGAGTGTGAGTAGGCACAATACCAACTCCCTTGTAGCATTTCAGTAAAGGCTGACCTGTAGACACTCTTCTGTATGAGTGGGAGGTAAATCTGCTTCTATGTTAACTTAATCTTTGGCCTTTCTCAAACAGACACTATGATTGCTTCGCTGTGCTGCATTTTTTTACATTTAGTATCTTCACAGGAAGAATAGTGTTCCAGAAGGACCAAGCCTAAACCACCAAATAGATTTCACGCTGGACTGGACCACCGATTAGATGGAAACTTCAGTCCCAGGGGCACAAGTTTAGTGCTTTATTCATTCTTCTGTATCTATTATTTATCAGCAAGGAGAGGACTGAAGAAGAGATGGAAAGCAAGCAAGATTTTGCAGTTTAGTGCAAAGTCTTAATCCTTCAGATATCAGAGTCGAAAGTAAGCTGAAATGAGTGATTGAAAGGTGGTCAGTCATTTCATTACAGCCCTCACTGGACAGCAGCGTGACATCAGACTGCTCTTGCCTCCAAGGATCACTTAACCGGAGGAACATGAAAAATGAATTAGTCCCTTCTCAGTGGAGCGTGGGTTACAAGGACACAGCCCAGACCCACTGAAAAAACAGTATTGGCAAAACCGAACTTTAAAAGTCTTGTTAGACAGAAAAGTAATCTTGTTTTTACCTTGTCTTAACGAAGATCTTGTGAAAGACTAAGTAGAAACGGTTTAGTTTAAAAGCTTCCTCAACTGGAAGAATAAGCAGGTCAGAGAGGAAGCAACAGACGGGAAGGAGCGTAACTTTCAAGCATACTTGCTGGAGGAAGAGTACAACCCATGTACGGAACCGATGACACCTTGCTATTGGTATTCAGAGCTGTATTAAAGGACTAAGAGTCCAATAAAAAATCCAGGGTCCCATTACCTGCATCTATTCCTCCCGCTCTGCTACAGAAACAGATTGAATGTTACGCTAACTGGAAGCGTGAAATTATTTCACTAGCTGGAGTGAAACTTTCTGCAACTGTTCCCCTGATAACTAATCAATTGAACTCCCGTGATGGCCACAAAGTATCCTTCAGATATCCGGGATGTTCGTGCTCTTTATGAACGTCGTGAATTATACATGGAAGCAAATGGAAACACATCACAGTTCTCCAGCTGGTACAGTATATTCACATCAAACTAATACCACCAAACATATTGGCAGCCTTATTTTGCATCAAGTGAACTTCAAGTAGATTTCCACGTAGAGTGCGGGAAGGTAATTGGACTTGTCCCAACAAAACCATAGATCCATATGCAGAGGTGAAGATTTAATGGAGGAACTTGTAATTACCTAGCTGCATGCAAATTACAGTACATTTCCCCCCAGGCTACTGTTGCTGGCTATCTAATCTCAGCCACGGGGCGGATCCATAAATTCTGCAGTTCCCTAGTCTCTCTCTGAGAGAGGCATCTAACCTTTTTTTCACTCCCTTAGCAGAGATTCTCTTCAAGTAAATCTAGTCCAACAGTCAGACTTTTAGAGTTATCACAAACTATAACATGCAAACATCTCTGGATCTGAAATGAATTCCAACTCCTACCCAACACTTCACCAGCTCAATCCCTCCACCCCCAAAAGAGTTTATTACCCTTCCCATCTGGCTCTGGAAACAGAAAACAAACAGATTAATCTCCAAGAAAAAGTTTTCAGCAATTTCTCAGCAACATAAGGAATCCTGGAAAACAAAGTCCTTCTGGATGTGGATGACAGGAATACGAATTTCTTACCCGGAGAGCGACCTGCATCCCTACTGCCTAGCTGCACAGAACCGACATCCGTAGGTTTATATAACCCCTACTGAGGTCAGTAGGAATAACAGCAAAACAGAGAGTCACCGTGTTTTAATACATGGTAATCTATATATTACAATTAATGTACCCTATTCTGTTTCTATTCTCACTTTGAATGCACAGTTACTCTGCAACTTACACTTTCCACAAGTCCCTAGGAGAGTTTGCTGTTTCATATTAATATTAATAGTCACCCCTACCTCCTAGGATTTAGTGTTCAGACTTTAAGAGTCTGTCTTTGGGGTAACGTCTTCACACGTAAAAACCTTGTTCTTCAGGTGCATGAGCATGCCTACTGTGTTACAGTTCTTCTCACGCGATTTAATCAAAAGCATCCTAACTTTATCACTTCTAAAAGAATAACCAATTGCCACTTTTTCTGTCCTGCTACCTGCAGGCTTCTGCTGCCTCTGAGGTGAAGCATCATGGCAGAACATCACAACATGAGAAACCTCCTGGTTTTCTGCAAGAAAGCTTCGTCCTTCAAACCACTCCTCGTTCATCTTTACCTTTTCTGAAACTGGTGGCAGCCATTTAAATCTTCACCTATAGGCTAATCAGGCCTCGGATGAATGATTTCCAGCCTGAGTGTATAATCCCTTTCACTCTTTGTTAGCCTGGGGGCAAATTGAACCTGAATTGCCACGGAGTCTGGAAAAGGCAAAAATGCTTGCTTGGGACAGCAATGTTTTCCCCAAATTTTGTAAAACAAAGCTACGTGTTATTTTCTTCAGAACAGATCCAGAAGACATATTCCTTGAGCCCTGTGACATCAAGTCAACTAACTGGAGCAGTTTAGCACATAAATATGTGGCTATGAAAGAATGCAGTAACTGTCACATATTTGGTCCCCTGGCTTTCAAAAAAATTAAATCACTGTTGTTATTACGAATTGCAGCGTTGTATTTACGATGGGATATTGATCTCAATTTTCTCTCCTTCACATTGAAATAATGCAATTGCTTACTTCACTATGGGAAATCAGGGGACTTTAAATCCTTTTGAAGAATAGCCGTGAAATCTTCAGTTTTACGTAGTATTAATCAGGCCTGAAGTCAAGTGACAGAAAACCAATAGTGGTGTTTTAAAGTGAGGTGGGGAAAAACGAAACTCTTATCAGATTCTCTGCTGTAACGTTGGTGATACATTTGCTTCCAGATTCTGGACAGGAGCACAGTATCTGGCAGAAAAGCCACTGGGAACGCACACAAAGCAAACACCGTTTCCCGTGGGCTCCATCTGCAATAAATACATGCGGAAGGGTAGGAGGACAAACGCTGTCCACAGCAACACTTACAATGAAGACTAGTTCTGCTCACGGTCTCATAGGAAGTAATACGGAGGGATGATGACCGCTCTGCTCTCTGAGACCACACCTGAAAACAGCAGAAGGGAGCCTGTCTCAAGAGAAGTGTGGCTGTGGAAGCTTCACCTGGAAGGAAGGCAGGGTGAAGAGATCTTTCACTGCATCACAGATCCGTGTGGCCTCAAAGACTTAGTCCTATAATTATGGTGGAGGCTATCCCTCAAAGACTTTAGTCCTATAATTATGGTGGAGGCTATCCCCTGCGTGCCTCGTCATGCTCCATACCTGTCCAGCTTCTCAGAGCTCAACAGGCAAGACAAACCTATAAAGATTCATAGTTACATTCTTATCACCTAGCCCAGTGAGGTTTTGTTTCAGAAGATAGTAAATGTACCAAATTTATTACTGCCATTAGCATTTTCACATTGCATTAGCAAACAGTGCTTGCAAGGAGCAGAAAAGTACACGGAATTCATTAAAACCTTCTGGGTTTGGAATACCAGGAAGTGAAAATAATAATAGATCCTGCAAGGAAGGGAGCAAAATTTGCTACCTGAGACCCACAGAAATCTCAAACAAGGGGAGCAGGAGGGCTGAATTTTTTACCTAGACATTCAGCTATATTGAAAATCACGAGTAGCCTTTGAATTTTCAAACCAGCAACAAAACTCCAAGGAATTTTTTCTTATGATATGTAGCAGCTGCAGTAGAGGTTTTTCATGCCCTTTAACTAGTTTTCTAGAGGAAAGAATGAGCATATGTGCTCTGATAGTGTGGTAAGAGAGCCGCAGCACCATCAACAGCTGACACCGCAGAGCAGTTTTCATCATTTATTTAAACTGGTCTGAAAATCTTTTGAAAGCATATTCCATTCTCATAGATCCAGCTGTGAAGATACTTATCATAGTATTCAATGTACATGCTGCATTGGTCAGCTTCTTCCCACACATCCTTACACCCACTCCTGCTTCTCTTCAGTGTTTACAGTCTTAAGATTTTTGCAGATTGTTATCACATCTATTAAGCTATACAACACAGAACTGCGGGCAAGAAAAACACTGAGCTGACCTTACAGGGGCTGCGTATGGCCTCTTGAATGACACAAAAACCGCACAGAGTCAGGAAAGTCAAAAAGTTAAAGGGAAAGGACTACAGGGAAACAACAGTTTAGATAACTGTGAACTGCTTACTGAAAAGACTCCTGTAAGATAGAGCTATTAATTTCATGGGTCTGGGGAAAGAGCAGAGAGAATTAGTGATCAAGTCAAGAAGCAAGTACTAGAGTTTATGAATAAGGCATTCATTTTGATTCAAATACAGTAGCTGAACAACAGGCCTATTGGATAATTTTGTCTTACAGCCTTACTTGCTAACCCATACTAGACTTAGGCATGCATTTAAAAGAAATTATGATGATGAAACAAAATGCGGTAGAACAGAAATTTCCTGACTGCACTCGTAAGAATCTTTAAGACTAAAGCTCTGCTGTCCTTTCAGTCCTGCAAGCCCAAATGGCAGAGATTCTGTCCTCAGTGAAACTCTGAGCACAGCTTCTCTGCAGCATAAAATCATAAAAAACGGGCCCGGAAGGGAACTCAATGTATCAGCTAGTCCGTCCTCCTGCCCAAGGCAGGATCAACAATACCTACATAATTCCTGGCAGACATTTGCCTAATTCTCTCTGAAAACCATTAGTGATGGAGGTTCCACAAGCCCAAGGCAATCTATTCCAGTACTTCACCCTCTTTTCCATTTGGGTGTCTGTCTTAACATCTAATCTAGTTCTTCTGTGTTGCAGATCATAAATGTCTATTGCTTCTTTTCCGAATCAAGAACAGAGCGCCTTCCTCCCTTCCTCCCTGCAAGCACCTTTAGTAAACGTGAAACTCTGAAGATGCACTGCACAATCCAGGGGGAGACACTTTGTGACAATACTGATGCCACCTGCTCCTGTGCTGAGAGAACACGTATCTGGGGACAGGCAGAAAGAAACTTGTTTCAGCAAAAATATCCTGCTATTGAATTTTGTATTTTTCCAAGGATGGGGAGATGGCAGGAAATTCCACAACAGAACAGACTAAGCAGTCATCAATTCCCAGACCTCCCAAAACACTAAGAATAAAACCTAACACAGAAAACTTAACCAAGCATTAAGACAGAATATATAAATAGGGGTACTGGTTGTTCCTTTTGTGGATTTTTCCTGTGCTGAGAAAATAGGAAAGTAATTTTTGAATTACGAAGTAAGGGGCAGGATTGTGCTTTGGGGAGAAGGGTGGGGGGTGTATATATAGATATTAGGGACATTTTCTTCAGCATCTACAGATCCCTGTGTGAACTACAAGTCTCAATATATCAAGCCTGCAGTCTCTAGGCATATAGCTGTCTTGTAATTCCTATGCCAGGGAGTCTGCTGAGAAATCTAACAGTGATTTTAATAAGTAGATACGAAACCCTTCAGTAGTCTGTGTTTGTTCCTTCTTACCTTCAGAAGCCTGGGTATTTGATTTGGATGTGGGTCAGTCTTTAGCAGGATTTTAATTTCATTGTGTACAGCCCCTTTCATACACTTTACTGCATTTCTGCCCCCTATTTAATAACCCATGTAATTAAGAAATGTACAGAAAGAGGAGTCTCTTGGGTTTAGAATTAGTGAGAGTTGACTGCCTTGTTCATCTGAAATCAAGCTAAAAGCAACTGTTAGGGGAGACCTTCATATAGAAACACTCAGAGGAGCAGAGGGTATAATTCTTTAAAAACAAAACCTTAAGACTGGAAAAAGAATTTTCATCATGACTAAAGTAACAGGCCTTCAAAGTCAGTATTGTGCCGCTACAAGTAGTTAGCTGAACATCAGCATGTTAACTCCCTCGGCACATTCATTCCTTATTGCAGAATCAAATATCTTTCCAGAGAGAACACAGACGCTCAAGCGCACGATATTCAGTCTAACATCATAATGTTATAATCCAATCAATATTTTAGTAAATAAGCCTGATCTTTGAACATTGTTGAAACCCTGCAGGGCCGGGAGAAGTTTTTCTCTATGAAGGAAGGGCACTTGAATAGCACATTTTTGAAGTCTTCTATATTTTTAAATCATTGTGTTCATTATAACACTCCTGTTAGTTTTATTTTTCTGCCTTCTATCAAGCTGCATTTTCAACTCATGTTTCTGTAAATGAAAGATGGAATAGTCTTACATTATAAGGTTGATTACCACTTGTTGCAATCAAGAAGATGATGGCTCCATTTTCATACTGATCGTGTTTTAAATCAGATGTACAGAGCTTCAGCAAAATCTTAGCCATGATTTTCATTCCCACTGTAAAGCACATGGAGTCTTCCGGCTTAGAATAAAGACAATGGAATAAAAAAATTGGCTTCCTAAAATATCTACATCCTTCTACATCTAAATGTGCTGATAATTTCCAGCCACATTTCAACCTGTAAAGGTTATAATTATGAAGCACATCAGATAGGTTAGGGTTAAGCCACTTTATGGAGTGAGGAAAGAGGCCCAGCTGTGCAGAGATGACTTGCTCCTCTATTGGATAATTAAAATCAGAATAAGAGGTGGGATGATCCTCAGCATTTTCCATTCCATTTCTCTCCCATCCCTCTGAAAAAGCTTCCAATTATATATTGAAAAAATTTGGCAATGTCAACTATGAACTTCTGGACTGTTTCCTATTTTCTCTATGTCTCTTTAGCCCTGTTTTGTCCAACAATAGATGCATACTACCCCGCCTCCCCATAATTTTTTTGCCATTTTCGCTCCCACCTTCAAATCTTAATCTCTTTTCTCGTGCCTGCCAAAAAGTATTATAGTCATTCTCCCTTCTGATCAACAGGCTACATACAGTTCATTTTTCTCCGAAAGCCTCTTTGTTTTTTTTGTTAGTTTGTTTGTTTTTTTGAATGACAAAGATTGTCTCCAGTTCGTGCCACCTCATGCGCACACAGATATTTCACAGCCTCACTGCTTCTGACCCCAGGAGATCCTCTGCCTTCCACAATGCCATCCTGCCCTTCTGCCTCTTCCACATTTCCTACAGCTCTTCAATCACATTGTACCCATCCTCTGCCCGAGCTTTTGCATCCCTTTAATGTCAGAGTCAGCCCTCATATAAAACAGCACGGGTGGAGCACGGACGAGAAAGGAACAGCCCTACTCTGCAGTTCTTGCGTTGCCATGAAGTGCGGGACCCCTTCTAGCCAAGGATGCTACTTTTTCTCTTCCAAACTATGAATCAGGACAGAGGCAGAAATGCGGACTGGACTGTGCATGCAGTGATTTGCCTGCGCTGGTACATGAAGGTCTGCCTGTGCCAGCTGTACAGTTCTGAGATGGAAGGGGTTTACTAAGCAGAGGATGCTGCACACTCAGGAAGCGGGACTTGGAGATGCAGAAGTTAAAAGAGGAAAGAAGAAAGCATGTACAAGAAAGCAGAGACAGAGGCATGAATGCAAGCTCCTGCTACCAGAAGGTGGTAGGTGGTTCCCAAAGGAAGAGCCCGGTACTGCGCTGGAGGGAGGAACAGAGAAAATCGGGCTGGCTTAGTTAGCCCCTGGAGCCAGAGGGGACCAAGGCGGCAGAATAGCACAAAATGAGCTGCTGTAGGTGCTAAGGAGAGTTAACGGAGGGTTGGACTTGTGCCACAGACACAGGAAGCATTTGGGGAGAAGAAAACCCTCATCCCTTGCTTTTGCCACAGAGATTGTATTCACGATTCTGTTACACGGTCTCGGGGTTTTCAGCTTTTAGGGTGCATGTCTTCTTTACACTTTGCTCCATACCTGTACCACTAAAACACAGGCTTTTCTTTTCAGACGTCATCTCCAGGACCTGGGGTTTTAGAGAGCACACCTTACATTGCAAGCAATAAAAGTCACCTAAGAGAATTATAAAATCATGAGAGCTGGCTGTAGGCCAGTACCATATGTTGACAGCACTGCAGCGGCAATGCAGAGAACTGCTCTGGGAATTTGTCACCATGCATTCTTTGTTACAACTGCCACACGGTAGTTTCCTTTGGATTTAAAGGCCTCTTTTGTTAACTGTATTAAATACAGCTTTATGACACAGAAGTGACGTTACCGACTGGCAGTACAAGTTCTCGACATGAACCCCATCTTTCCTATGGAACTGTTTTGGTAGCTATGTATTATTTTTTGATGGTTGATGCAGCAGCCCTCGACAACAGTGATCACAATCATCTTCAACGTAGCTGAAAATGTAGCTTGCCCTGAATGTCCTCTGCTTTCCAGATCCATTTGAAGAATGATTATTTCAGGGAAGCTTGGGTCACCTCAGTTGCCTCCCAGTGAAGTGTCTGGCCTTAACTGGTTTACTAACAGACTCCCAAACTCTGATCTTTCTTGTTGCACTGGATCAGTCGGAGCAATAAGGCGTGCTTTGCCTCCGAGCATGATCTGTATGTTAAGTTAAATAGAGGTTTTCACATTTTAGCAAGTTTGTGCAGGTTTCAGCACTTTCTCCACTGAAGTTGGCAAGGAATCCCATGGTGTTTGTAAAGTTTCAGTTTTGCTATGAAATGAAAATTGACATTTCAGCACAACACTAAATTCCAACAATTAGGCTTAAATTGAAGTTCTACTGTATTCCCTAGAACTAAGGTTTTCAGAACATAAAGGAAAGCAATATTATGCTAAATACCAATTCTGTCCTCTCTCATGCAATAATCAGTTTGCAATCATGCCATTCATTCTAATGGCTTTGCATACATTTCTTGTTAGAACTGTCACATAAAAGGCTTACATTGGAAACCACACAAGTTGGCTATTTCTCTCTAATTCCAAAGGTATTCAGAAACACTGGTATTAACTGAAATGTATTTTCAGGACTTGATGACACGGTTAATTTCATTACAATTGATCAGAGAACGAAATAGCACACACATAAATATAACATACACCCAGAGCTCACTATTAAGGTTGTAACACCAAATGCTTAAAAGTTAGGAAATGCCGTTAAGATTACCATGTAACTTGAATATCTGTCCATTTTGTCTATACATACACATAACACATAAAGCTATAATTTACAATTATGCAATTTCACAATATTTTCCCTGCAAGACCCCTGCCATATTGCCACAGTGCAATAGGCAGCGCTTACTTAATGAACAGCTATTCGATATTTTGTTTTCTCATCACTGCTCAATGCATGACCTAAATCTTGTTTACTGCTCCCTGTTTAAACCTTGCTCTGCAGACAATTATTCTCGAGCCTTCCGCTGTGCCTGTCTGTACAGTATTTAGCACCCACTATGGAAACTTTCAGGCTGTGCAGTTAAAATTTTGGGAAAAATCTTATGCAATGAAAAACAATTATTAATGGAAAGCATCACTTGACTTTAACAGCAGACAGTGCTACTGGGGCAACTTCTAAAATGTGAACTCTTGAATCACGCGTATGCACTTTTTCATACTCGGGGACTTCCATGCCTCCAGGAATATATACACTTTAAAGACAACCAATTTTTACTATAGTTTGCACTGATTCAACACTACACAGATTAGGACAACTTAAATACTGATCTATTCTACAAGAACCCATAACCACGCTATTATGTTTCAAAGAAAACCAGAAACTGCCATACGAGTGAGTATCTGTGCACAAGGAGGAATGCAACAGAGAAGAACAAAAGGCAGGATCGGGGGAGGAGGGGGAGAGGGGACACAGAGTGTCTGCACATGCTATAAAACACACAGCTTTTACTGCAGAGCAGCTCTGCATGCCTGTGCTGGGAGGGCTCAGCATCCCAGGAATGTCCTTTGGTCTTCCTTATTTTTGCAGGCAGACGACTAAAATGTTCTGTGCAAACTTAACAAGGAAACAGAGAGAAAAGCAACTCCCAGAGTACTAGTGTTACTAAGCACACCGATAGCAAACTGCAGCCACCCCATCTCCTCCCAGTTAAAAAAACGAACCACAGCAGAAAGATCTCATGTAGTGTCTTAGTACCCAAACTGCAGCACTGGTATTAACATTTCACCCAGGAAAGCTCTTCTTTCTACGCTAAAAAAATAAAATAAAATAGAGAAGTCAAATTCAACTCTCTCTCAGGACGAAGTTTCCTTGGCTAGAAAACTGTTATTTTTTACAAGACAGGTTGGAACACTTCTGCTTTATTCTAAGTTACATTCCAACCCTCTGCAGGTCCTTTATTCAGTCACGGAATATTTCCAGACTCCTAGAGCTTCAGAGCTTGACATGTCAAAATACTTATTGTGTTTGGGTTTCTAGAGGCTAAGGATGATCCTGCAGCTGAGACCCTGCACAACAAGACTGCTAATGCTTTTACAGTGACTTTACAGTGCAGAATCTGCTGCGGAAAACTGAGGACAAATACTGGGATGTCTATTCCATATGACCAGGTATGAGAGTGAATCCATCTGTTCATCTACATGGACAAGGTAGCAAATAAAATTTAGCTGCTTACCTATCATTATTATGAGGGTCAGAATCTTTTAAGAACAACAGTAAAAACCATATTGCAAACTATTTTAACTTCAATGACCACCAATAAGAAATTTGCTGAATAGAGGCACGCAAAAGAAACAATTTTTGAAGCACTAGAAAGGCTTCTCAAAATACAGATGATTTGTATATTTATCAAACATAATAAACTTCTATATACTTTAGCATAAAATGTAAAAAGCTCTACAAAAAGTCTCTTAAAAGCTTTGGAGCCTCCTATGGCTATACATAGTCCAATAGGAATAATTCGATCTACTTTGTGGAAAGGATATTAGTCTATCTTGGAAACAATATTTGTGGAGGAATGTGTGGAAACGCATACGGTAAGCTAATTCACACGATAGCGGGGCTAGCATACAAAGAGGATGGTTTTGCAATAAATATTGTGACGAAAGAGTACAGGTTAATTGTTTCCTGTGCTGCGAAGTGGAGATCTTGAAACCTAGTTCCATAACCAGCAATGATAATGGACGGAAAGGCTGCACTGATTACAGCAGCTCTGGGTTAGCTTTGCAAAGATTCAGAACTTTCAAAGGGCCAGAAATGGGTTGCATCAGATGAATCTACGGTCAGCCATCTATATTTGGATGGCTCGAGGCCAGCGGTAGTTTCATCTAGGTATGTGAAAACATGCAGAACAACAGCGTGAGAGCACAATGTACAGCCCCACTCTGCTCTTTCTGTATATGCCCTGCTTGAAAGGTGCAAGGCTATTGCATTTATTTTTTCTTGCCATATGCCTTGGGGCAAAAGGTGACACCATCTGTTTCTGTTTAGGTTCCACATTTACTCTGAGGTTTTGGCTCCCTTCTGATCATGAGTCACGTAGTAGGTGTCTGATATCTTTTCTCTGTGCTGGGACTTATGCAGGGACGGGAAGAGCCTTGCTTTCCGTTGAAAAGTCAGTCAGTCAGCCACCGCTATGGACTGACAAGTCATAGCACCTTTCAAGATGTACTTTATACTGGTTAAATATAAATAAGTATAACAGCAGCAAATGATGCCGTTGGAAATATGTCCTCCCTTTCACGTTAATGCATTCAGTTAATTTAGCATCTGCTCTATAAATATCACTTCCTCTTTCCACATCATCCTAACAAAACATCAGTATTTCCATATGATGATGAATAGTACCACAGGGAACTTTGTAAGAAAGGAATTTTCTACATTACAGGATCACGTAAAACAAAGGGCACTTTATGCTGCAAAGGGCCAGCTAAAGAATAGATCTTAAGAATTGCACTCCCCTGACCAGTGGATCTAAAAAGACAGCACTGTTCGAACTTGGAACCTTTTGTCTTTAGCGCTGTAAAGTTTTTCTATTTTGCCTGTGGAAGGTATCCATCCCTCTGTTCCTCTGAATTCATCTTACAGTCAGTCTGATGAGTAGCCCAAAGAGAAGCCTTAGCTGATGCATCAGTTTGCTTTCCTCTCAGGTACATTAAAAGGGCTACAGAGCGGGGATGCGAGAAGAGTGCTTCTGGAACAAAGCAGCAGAGAAAGGAAAACACCTCCACAGTGAAAATTAAAAGAGAAATGCCATTGTAACAGACAAATTAGAAATAATTAGGCAGACCAAAAGACCAAGAAGGCAAAGGTCCGTCTCTACAATAAAGTTATGACAATATAAACCAGACTGACCAGATGTGACGCAGAAAGAAGGCAGCGGCTCTAACACACATCAAGGTTCACCCGTCAGCAAAACGCACTTGGCTAGTATTAGCTTTACTTTGCCTGAAACATTTTCCTTGCAAAGCACGCTCATTTTTCTGATCGTTTAAGTCCTTTTCTCTTCCTGTTGTTAAGCTGCCTCTTCAAAAAATGCTAGCATTTCATTTCCACAGCAGTCTGGAAATATGTCATTGTACTACAGCAGGGTTCTCTAGGAACTAGGAGTATGTGTGCCTTCCTCTTTTTTCTTTTTTTTTTCCTTCTCATTGAGGAAGGCCCTGAAGCCATGTTCTCATTAAATCTTTATGGCTTTTTAAAATAGGAAGCTATTGTCCTATATACCTCCTTAATTATGCACCAATCAAAAAGTTTAAAAGAACAGCTCTGCCAGTGACAACTAGGAAGCAAGCGAAAGGAAAGGAACCTAACTTACTAATTACTGTTTAAGTTTTTTCCCTGTAACACAGGAACATATGTAAGCATGAGGATGGCTTAGCACAGGAAAGGGACTAAACGCTCCTGAGGGAAAAAAGTTCTATCTAAGAATCTACTTTTTGTCAAATTTTTATTCTTATTTAGAGGACATATATGCTATTATTTACTGCCTCAAGTAGGCATCATGATACTCATAAAACAAACAGATATTCAAAACAGACTTCTGAAAAACTCTTTAACTTCAAGTGTCCATTTTGAGACATTTGTCCATTTTGAGCTCAAGCATTAGAAGTGAGTGACTTTAGAAATAAAGCAGCTAAGTAATATTTAACTAGCTAAATTATGACACATGCTACATAATATTTAACTAGCTAAATTAGGATACATACTACATATGTGCGCAGCGACAGCTAGACAATACAAAAACCAAGAGAAGAAATTTCTAAAATAATAACAACAATACGATCAGGAAAATTTCTATGTCTAATTCCAAATTAGGTTTGCATTGATTCACACATAAGATTTAGAAGCAACATTCCTGCTTCTCACAGGCTTTCCTAAAGAAGCTTGTACGCAAATTGTAGAAACCTCCAGAAGACAACTTGTCTCTACCACCCTACCACCTTCCACCGCAGGAGGAGTAAATGCTGCTAACAGTCTCATGGTGTCAGTTTTGTCATCACGAGCTGACACTCTGGGAATAGTCGACAATCCAAGGTCTTAAGCCTGCCCGACAAAGATCGGGGAGAAAAACCACCTCATCCAGTTTTAGAACTGATGTGGAACTAACATCAAGAGTTTAGGTTTAGGCTTCTTAACTTGAAGTTTGAATGAAGGTTTGTAAAAAGGAAAATTTCCATTTGTTCTCCCACAAACTGTGAGGCCACACCACAACACAGATGATACCAGCTACACCCAAACCTAGAGCTCTGAAGTAGGGCTGTCCAGAACTCAATGCTGAGATCTTTGAAACACCACTTGCTTTCTTCGCAGCTGTATTCACATTTTATGAATGCACCCTGGGGCATGAAGCAAAGATTCTCTGGGGATTAAATGCTTTTCTAAACCTGATGATATTAGAAATAAATTAACATAATTATTCAAAGTTACTTTTTCATTAAACCATGAGCATTTACACTCAAATTAATATCACTTTTTGTGCATTTTTACCTATTTAAACAATGACTGGAGGCACCGTGTGAAGGGTTATCACTGACTGCAGCACTGCTGAACACAGACACTTGCGGTGTGTTCCAGCATGAAAAAGAAGTGGCGAAAATGCATACTGCAGCCCTGGATATGTAATCGAGCACAGTGAGAAGAACCACTGATCTTTGGTTCAGCTGCTAATCCAAGCTCTGGCCCTCTCTGTCCTCAGTCATGCAACTCTTCCAGCAGTCACAGTGACAGATGTTTTGCACGGGTAATCCTTCATCCTTCTAATCCCAACTGAGGGTTAGAATTGATGGACACCGGGTACACATAAATAAAGAACTTGAAAATACATAAGTTCAGGCCTGAATAAACAGTATTGAATAAACATATTAATAACATACGGGCTTCTGAGGTAGATTAGCTGCTGACACAAATAACATTTATTCACACTACAGGGAGTGATTCTAAAGAAATAACATGGAAGTGCACAGACAAGCATTAAATCAAAAAGGCTTTACACAAAGCAGCAAAAAAAGGAAAAAGATATGACAAGGAAAGTGATGATGTTTCCTCCTTTTTAACTGCATAACAAAAAACTAAACAGCTGTAGTAGCTACAGGTGCGAAGTAGAAAATGGGGAGGATCAAATCAATGTTTCTTTTCAAATGTTCACAAGTAACTTTTTCTAGTATGAGACCTGAATAGAGAAGGCAACTGTTTGGTTATACACAATGCCATAGCTCATAACTAAAATCAGGTACCATTTTCCTTTGTGGCATGGAATTACCACTTTAGAAATGTCACAACAGAAATAGAGTATCTACCTTCTATTTTCTCTATGTGTCTCTATTTCTCTATCCATCATGTTTACATCTGAACACATGCTTAAAATGCTCCAAATTTGTCACCTATTGTTCAACTAATCATGGTTGACTCAAAGTCAAGGCCTCAGTTACAGTTGGAAGCATTGGCAGGTCTGATTTTTCTCAAGTTTGGCCCTTGAAAGATAAATTATCCAAAGGGGTCCCAGCATCTAAAATCTATTCCAGTGACTTGTAATTCATACAGGGCACTGCAACATGATTTCATCTGAGATTTCTGCTCATAGACTGCAAAGCGGAAAAAAAAAAAAAAAAAAAAAGAGTAATTTATGGGTGGACTGGAACAAAGAGTTGGGAAATGGTTGGTGCAGCAGGAGTATAACATATGTGATGGATACAGAGATGCCAACTGGGCGGAAGGGCCTGATGGAGCCATATGTTCTGAGAACTACTTAGTTTTTCTGCTTGAAATGAAAGAGACAGACAGATTATTTTGACCATAGGGATTAACCATTGTGCAGGTAAGTATTTAAAAACATCAAAACCCCCAAATTCACCTAGAGTTGCGAAACGTGTTCTGTTGCAACAGCACTGAAAAAAACCAGCTGGGTATGCTCAGCTAGGAAAGGAGGGACAGGAGGGTAACAATGGGAAGTAATTATGAAGTTTGCTTTGGGGTTTGGTTTTTTATTTTTGCACTTTCTGTTCCTAATTTTGCTTTAACCAAGCATCTGCCATGTAATATAGTCTTCATATGCAACAGATACAGAATTCCATGCTTTTAAAAGGACTAGCGTAGGGTTTCAGTGTCAGATCTCTGAGCAAAGCTTTTCACTATTTTCATCAAGGCACAGTCTGAGTCTTTGGGTGAAACCTGACTACTGACTCCATAAAGATTACATATAAAGTTCTTAATTGCTTTACAGTCCTTCAACCTCACTTTATTTTCCATTGTTTTCCAAGGCAAAAAAAGAGACAGAAAGAACATAGCAGTAAAATACCAAACACTCTCTCTCTGGCACACCTTATGTTGTGACAAGTCAGGAAGATGATTGGGAGCCAGTGATATTTCCCAGATTTAACGGAATATTCCATGCATTCAGCACAAAGCAAGGACCTTTTTCTTATCCTTCAGTGGTCCTACAAGGTATAATGAAAGTGAGCTCTGGTTAATAAAGTGTTTGGATACTGTACAAGCAGAGTTGAGTAAACTTTCCTTCTCTGACAGATTTAGCCACAAGTCAATTGGAATCTTCTTACATCCCAAGAAATTGTTTTTATTGGCATATTTCAATTTTTCATCACGGAAATGTATTCTCCCTGACATATAGGACATAAAATCTGAGTTTCCTTAGATAATTCCAGTTAACTCAAGACTGACAACAACTTTCAAGATAAACCTGATCTATTTTAAAAAGGGTCAGGCACAGTGTCCTGCTGTCATTCCTTATTGGTGATGTGGTTGTTCTCAGGGAGTCACACAAAACTTGGGGGACCAGACTTCCATTCTATCCTTTGTCTACAGGCATCCTCGTTTAATTTGGCTATGGCACTTACTGCTTCTGCATTTAAAAAATGTAGCTATAAAATGGGAGTAAAAGTCCTTTTCAATTTCTCAGGGATACTGTAGGAAGGAGATGTACAATAAAAATTTACCAGAGTCTCAGCTGTCAGTGATGAAGACTACACATCTGAGATTGAAAAAGTTCTGCCGTATTCTGATTTGAGGTCTAGCACATCCCTAAGAACATGTACCTATGAGGAAAATAGGAGCATAAAATTTCCTCAGTTTTTGAGAGCTAAGGGCCAAATAATTCTCATCCCACAAACAAAAAACACCTTGCCTTTGCAATGGGGTGGCATAACCTGCCTTCTGGTTTGACATTCAGAACTAGGTCCAAGTGCAATCCTCATTACACACAGAATGAATTTTCCACAAACTGCCAAAACCTGTCAGAAAAGAAGAAACACTTTAGTGCACCCACCATAGCTGGAGGAAAAGATAGTGGACTGGTTCCAGAGGAAAAAAGTTAAAATGCAGTAGTAAAAACTCTGCTGAACTGCAGTTACTGGAGGGATTAGGAGAACTAGACTCTGCTGAAGTATGAACCAGTATCATGGTATTTTTCTTGTCAGAAACTATAATGCAAGGAGTGAAGACTGAATTCCAGCAATGTGACAAAAAAGGATGCAATTTCAGCTGTGTACAGCACTGTACACAACATCTCTGCTAACTATCCATTTATGCCTCCAAGAACAATGGTAAAAAACACAATGAGATTTTCCAATAGTGGGTCTGTGAGATAATCTAATGAGGTTTTTTACGTACAGCAGTGATCTGCTGCTATTTGTGATCAAGTTCAAATTGGCATAGGAGGGAACAGAGCAGCTCTCTGCAGCAATGCTGTGTGGAGGGGGAACTGCTTTTGCAGAAGTGTAGATTTCTGTAATATTTGCATTCCAAATAGGCCACATAACTTACTACTAAATTACTCTTCCTATGTTCTCCAGGTCCTAATAGAATTAGTAAAAAAACATTTAATGAAGAAGAAACTGAATGCTTTTATGGAAGGTCTCGGAGTTCAGATCGGAGAATGGCAAAACTCCTTTGATCTGTGGTATGAACCCTCCCTGTTCTCCTCATCACTGCTCTCCTGTCAACTGAATACATGGTGAAAAGCAAATTGTGGTCCCTAACTAGCTGTGATACTGCTTTCCTTAAGATGCTAGCTTTTGTACGGTTTTTCACTAGCCCTGTACAAAGGTTATGGGCACAGCAGCAACAGCAGCAAAATATAGCCTACTCTAAACCTAGTGTGCCTGATTAGTTTCCAGAGACCTTTGAACACAGAGTTTCCATGGTGTTTTGATTTTTCCCTCCACAATTTTATTACTAACCTTCCTTTATCATCCAACAAGCTCATGACAATCTAAACTTTAAAAACAAGCAGAAGTACAAAACCTCTAAACGAGCCTAGCATTTCACATGGCTAGATCGTCAGGCACAATCCTTATGTAAGCACCTAAAAGTAAACCTTGTAATCTAATTTTTCCCCCTTATTTGTTAAGCAGTAACACTAATGATTTGATTGTGAAACACTTATGCATATGAATGAGCATTTATATAAGGCCTGATTTTAATTAAAAAACAAACCTAATCCTACTAACTTCAGAGCTAGAAATAGGGAAAAACTCAGCGGCAAGTGGGGCAGTAACAGTGCAGTTGGTACCAGCTATTGAACAGTGTTACAGCTGCTATAATTTTATGAATTCTTTAAGAAACCACAAAGAAATATACATTATCTGTCAGAGGAAAGATAAACAAGATTGAGGTAAAAGTGGGAGTTCAGAGGTTACTGAGAAAAAGCGTTTCAAAGAAATTGGTTTCAGGGAAAGAAAGGTTTCAGGAGAAAAGGGCAGGCAGCCTATAGCATGCGTAGGGGAAGGGCAAGACTGGAACAATACAGGTACTGGGAGGACTTGAGACAGAGCTTGAAAATGCTCTGAAAAGATGTCCAAAAGCGACAAGAGGAAGTTCTTCTGTAAACATAAAGACACTAATGTGGTTTCTCCTATGCTGAAATAAGCCAGCAGGACACAAGTTGGATCTTCGTCTCATTGACAACTGACAGTTTCTTTAGGGGAAAGAAATACGGCCTCATACATATCTACGTATTTCAAAAATTGGGTTGTAAATCGGGTTCCAGTTTGCACAGAGTATTGCAATATTCTTGATCCCAGTAACCTGCACTTTCTACTTTCCTTATTAAGGTCTAGTAGAGACAGTTTATTACTTGGTTTCTAATGAACAAATTCAAATACCTGAATATTTTTTCATAGTGTTTTTTAAATTAACAAAGTACGAACAGAAGTCAAATAACTCTACATTGTTTGAAATTTTAGATCTCGATACTTAATGAGCCCAAATTAATAGTACACTTACCATTTCAAGCATTTAACTTTCTATGTCTTTAGAGAGAATTAAGAGTTCTATTAAATTTCTAATTAAGTCATTCCGGCTAGCAGTCAATGGTAGTAAAGCAAAGTCTAGTCTCTTGATAAAGATCCAAGCATTTGCTCACTATTATCTATGCCTTTAGCCCCCTGACTGTGCCATGCTGCAGTTGTTAGCTTTCCCATCTTTTCTTCAGAAAAAGTGGCCATCAGTGCAAACATCTACAAAACCACCTGTTTATCTAATACACTTACTCGGGTATAGTTGTGCTACTTCAAAAGATGAAAGCAGCACAAACACAACTTTTATTTATTTCACTGTAACCCAACTCCCTGTTTAAAAAACCTCTTTTTTAATTTCCCCACAGAGCAGGCTTGTGGCAATATCCTTCTCACAGGCCAAAAATATCATTGGGCTCAACACTGTTAACTGCTGCTGTATTGCCTTCCAATTTGCTTCTGTGTGTCACGAGAGATGTGTTCCTCAACCAGTCTCGTATTACTTTTACACCCTGATTCATGTTCCAAGTCCAGCAAGTTACTTAAGTGACTGCCTAGCAGTAAGTACACAAGCACTCCCATTGGTGAGTGAAACAGCAATGTAATTTCTTTATTTATTTACATTTTCCTCTAAGTCCATCACGGTGTTGGTCGATCAGCTCTGATCAATGCTAAGGTGTCAGTTTAGATGTAAACCCTTTAAAAAGCTACACTTTGGGGCTTAACAATAATTGGGAGGCCTCCAACCAACATATTTATTGAGCTTGAAAGCATCAGCCTCAGACCAAATCTGTTTGACCCTTCATTCACACCACTGCAGCAGAACCTTAAGCAGCCTTGTGCACTAGAATACTCTTAAATATCACAGCTCCAGAAATGCACTCCTTGGTAATCTGAGCATAATCTTCAGCTTTCAAGGTTTTCCTGCTTCCTTGTGTGCTGCAGGTTAGTCTGCTATGTAAACTACAGGGACTCTAGGGACCACCCTTTCCCCCCGGAGAAAACCCCAAAACCAGAAATCCCATAAAAAGTATTTTCATACAGTCCTTCAAGGCACACCTGCAAAACTTTATTTCCTTTAATGTTTAATTAATCACTTATCGGGTCATAAGCCTGGAGAACATTACAAAAAGAATTTTCCAGCTGCAGGTTTTTAGCTGCTCTTTGTGCTTTCAGTGCAAGTCTTCACTGACACCACTTTGCCCTAGAGTAGAACACATTTGATTCTACTTAGGTGAAAATCTGTCATGTCATAAGCAGTGTCATAGCCTTTCTGAATATTGATTTTTGGAAAACTAGTTTTATAAGTTCACTTCTCTATTTCTTTCAAGATGGAATCACAGATATTCATTTGGTACAATAAGGTCTCACTGATATGAAAACATAGAAAAGAGATTGCAGGTGATTACTGAGAACCTCCGCTAGATATCTCCTTTGCATTATACCAGTACCTGCATTAAAGAGGATTTGGCCACAGAGTGATGCAGAAATTCTACTCTAAATAAGCACTAAGTGTAACCTATCTTCAAAAGCATGCAGAGCAAATTAGTCATCTAAAAGCTCACATTTTGGCATGGGGAGAGGTAAAGTGTTACACTGATTTCCCAAGTGTCTAAAAAGTAGATCAAGTAACACTAAAATGAAATTGTCAAACTGGAAAATGATTTTCACTGAGATAATCTTTATACTTAGGAAATAAATATTGCAGATGATTTCTACTGCAGTTCAACTCTGATGTGCAATACCCCTTTACCAATTCTTCCCTGTTGTCACATACTCATTTCGCCCCCTTTTTTAAAGACGCTTGCAATCAGCCCATAAAGTGATATTCATTAGGGCCTGGTGAGGATTTGAGATGGCAAGATTTATGGTGAGTGAACCAATGAACAGATGCAGAACATTTTGCTCCTGACTCTATCATCTTGAGCCTTTCCTGCACACTGCAGCTTATCGTAAATCAAATTTCCACTGATGTTCATCACAAGTTGTAGGAAGAGCCCACTCCAAAATGCACCTTGCTTCTCTGATCCTATATGCTTCATGTTCATTTGCTAAGTGGTACAAGAAGTACAAAATACTAGAGAGTACTGTAAAACAAGCCTGACCTTTGTATACTTAACTCCATTAGGAAAACCTTCTGGAAGGCTCTCCATTTGGACAAATGCGGTACTCGGACATAATCTGCACCGTCAAACATCAGTTACCTAGTCCACTCCCAAACGCAGAAAGCACATCGTGTCACGGCGAGAGAGATCTGGGCTGTATGGGAAAGCTTGCAGCCCAGTGAGCTACATGAGCTACGTGTAGCCTACAGAGGAGCACAGCGACACATGATCTGCCCTTTATGCTCTGGGTTTTAACGGTTATCTCCAAGATCTGAGCATTTTCTTCACTCTATCGTACCACTTAGGACACTGAAAAAGTAAGAATATATTTTTCTTCATATCTCATGATACAACGATATAGCATCAATGCAATGTCCTGGAATTTGACCAGTTGCAAACATGAACGTCCCACTTGTGGATTTCCACTTCTCCATGTCCTTCCTGGTACCTGCAATCTGGGAGACGCATTTGGTTCCTGAGCACGTGAAAATAGCATTACAATTTCCGAATGAACGACTGTAGCATCTTATCATTAAGAGAATACAGGGGGGGTGACATTCCTAAAATTATAACATACCGGGCATCACAATCTGAAAGAGAATGTTATTTTAACATCAAAGCAAGAATACACTAAAGAGGAAGCTCTCCCCTTAAATATACAGTGTTTCTCTGCACTTCACTTCTCACAGGATCTCACATGATAATTAGTGATGTTTCAGGTTATTGAAGCATTTCCTAGTCTCCCATTCTGCCACAAGAGGGAACGGCAATCTGAATCACACGGTTAGAGAGAAGACAGAGAAAAAAAACCTCTTCGTTTCAACCTTCTTCCTTCCACTCCACAACACATGCTGATCTAGAGACTGTACTGCTTTGTTCTATCTAGTTACATGTTGATCCAACAAGAAAATACTTCATAGCATCATATTCTATCTGTAGGGAAATTTTCAATGGGACTGCTCAGTGAACAAAGAAATTTACAATCTGACCTGTTGTTTGTATCCTCTTTGAATTCTTGGCAAGCAACTTAAGAGAAAGATTGGTGGGGGTTTTTTGGGGTTTGTTTTTTTTTTTTTTAATTGCACTATGTGAAATACTTTCCTACTGCTTAAAAGATCACCTTACTGCTAACTTTTAAATGCTAGCAGAGAACAGCTACGGTGGCCCCAGTTCTCAACTTGGTGCCCACTTTGCCAAGGCCAAGCATGTCTGAGTGCTTTTCCAACTCTGTCCCACTTCTCTGCAGATCAGGCTGTAGTCATATCACCCCTCCATCTCACTGAATATGGCTTGATTCCCAAGGAAAAAAACAGGCTTTAGACTTCTGTAACCTAGAAAGAATCAAGACGGTTGTTGCAACATATAGCAAAGAAAGGAGATGGGGCAATGTTTTCAGTATCAGATACATATTTTTATACTTTGCTACAATTTTACACGTGTGGTGCTCTTGAGTCAACACAAAAATGAGAGCTGCAGGGAGCCAAGGACCCTCAGTCCCCAAAAATCAGCAGATGAAAAAATAGTTTCCTTTCCTCCCCCCGCCAAGTCCTGTGTCAGAAAAACCTAACAGGAGAAGCTGATGACACAGGATGGGGGTGAAGCAGTATGATGCTGAGAAATTGGATGGTTTACTATGGAATGTGGTACACCAGCCAAGCTCTATGGCACCAGTTCAGAAAAACAAATATAAACATTCCTAACTCCATCCCTTCTCGGGAAACAACTTAATAAGGTACTTCTCTTTAAAAAATATACCGTGCACTGGGATGTGTTTCCTGAATTGGGGACAGTGTCTGGAGATAAGATCCACGTGGAATAATGGGTCTCTCACCAGGTCTATAGAACAAAAAGTTCTTTTGGAAAGTGAAAGAAAAAATAAAATTAGTTGACATTCTTATATTCCTGGCAAAGGAACATAAGAACTGTGATACAAAGACACCAAAATAAGTAGCTTGTACAAATGCTTTTCAAAAACAGCCTTCAAAAAATTGTCAAACACAAACACTCTGGTGTGTGCCTGCACTTTGGTCTGTGCTAGCATGCATGTACTGGACAAGGTGGCCCCAAGCCTTTCTCCCTTTATTACGCCCTCACTCTGAGACCCATTTCAATCAGAAAGCAGAAAGACGACGTATATCTTAATGTCTGAAAGCAGCCCCTGAAACAGCCTGCAAAATCTGTACCAAGAGTGAGGCTGCGATATTGCACTGAGCCATTTTTGAGTGAAGCACCAGGGTGATGTGCCCATCAAACTGAGCTGCTTGGAAGAACACCACCAAACCAGTTTTGAGCCTCTTCAGATCTTTGCAGTTTATGCATAGGTAAATTCACTTCATGTGGTACAGCCTGCAGCTCCATCAAGCTGTATTTTGCTGTGACCACATCTGCGAAGGACATGATGGCTCCTAGCCATTTTCAAAAAATTTCTATTAATTGCAGATTTAGCAACAGAACTCCAAAAAGCTACAAAACAGCCAATGTGATATCATCTGTGGGCCCACTCCGTATTTTCGAAGGGCGCTAGGATTTTTGACATTCCCTGAGATACCAACATTATTTCTACCCGGCCTAGATACAGGCATAACTAGTCACAAACTTTCACACAAAACTAAACTGATGAGGAGTAAAGAGGCATCCAGGGAGAGGTTCCCCTGCACGAAGTACTTGAGAGGAATGGTGAGAAAAGCAAGGAGAAAGGACTAAGGCACGTGGTACTCCACAAACAGCAGGTTTTTAGGTAGCGGCAGTATGAGATCTCCTGAGCTGGTTAGGTCTCTGGCCACACTGGCCACCTCTAAAGAGGTCCAGTACCAACAGGTCCACTGAGGTGGGCTCAGCAGGCTGTTCTCTCTCTTTGCCTTATTTTATTCCTGCTTTCACAGAGACAGTCGCTCTCCTTTATCCAACAAGTCTGCTATCACTTCCAGTACAAGCAGAAGCACAGAGAATTCATCATGAGAAATGGCACTAATAATGCTTAGATCAGTTATCAGCTAACTCCTACCAAAAATAAGGACGTGAAACAGCAGAGAATGAAACAACGCTCAGAGGAACAGGTTTTTAAAGGGTCTAAGGACCTAACTCCCACCAAAAGAAAAAGAGAATAAAGAATCCAGGCACTTTTGAAAGACCTCTGACCCTCATTTTCAGCTGCATAAAGGAAAACATCTTGTAGTAGTAGCTCTGTGCACCTAAATGCACCATAACTCAGTGTCCTTTGATAACTGAGGATTTTGGAAAAGGCTGATCCTGCTCCCTCAAATATAAACATTGTTCCTCCCTTTAATATAATGTGTATACAAAACTAGGATTAGGACTGAATAGGCAGAATATACATGAAAGCCATTCAAGAATTTGCAGAGGCTACTGCTGTCTGTGTGGGTGGGGTGGGATATTTAAGCCAAAGAGAGTCTGTTTTGGACTACACCAAAAAAAAAAAAAAAAAAAAAAAGAAAAAGCTGAGAACAACTGCAGTTCAGTGAACAGGCACAGGCTATGGAAGAAGATTCAGCTAAAAACTCCAAACTCTTGAAAAGAATGTAAAAGTTTCATCAGAAGGGGTGCACTTTCATGAAATACTGAACAGTAAAACAAAACAAGCAAGAATAAACAAGCATTTTACGGTATGCTTTTGCTTTTAACTGTAAAACAGAACTTCCGATCTGTCTTCTGCTCTGACACATTTTGAGAACGAGCAAATAAAAGGAGGAAAACGGAAGTCAAAATGAGAAAGAAGGCTGACTTCAGCCTGCAAACTGAGCGCTACAAGAGACGGATGTGGTGTGGGCATGAAGTCAAATTGCAGCAGAATAACGAGACAGGATTTTCATCTGGATATAAACACTGAAGGAAGAAGTGGGGAAAAAAAGAAAAGAAAAAAAGACATTTTATGGAACAGTTAGACAATGACTGAGATGAGACATTCCTGTACAAGAAATGTTAAAACCCTAATAGCTTTTTATATATTTATAAAGTGAGCAACAGAAAAGCTAACCAGGAAAGTCCCAGTGTTGCTTAAGGGAATATTCAACAGCTCTTATTAGCTCTATGTTTTCCCACACTACAGTCTTCAGGGGAATTAACACACTTCCTATTGAGAAAGACAAAAACAAGACAGTCCATTTATCTGAAGGAGTGTACCTATCTTATCACAGTATCTGAGCAGATCAAAGCCTCCAGACACTACCAGTACTACCACCAAAAATTGTGGAATATCTGAAAAAACTCTTCATTCCCATATGTAAATAAAACAGTAAAAAAAAAATAAAAAAATTAAAAAAAATGTCATGGCATTGCTGCCTTTATCAATGTTTTGCTGCAGTGCTGACATAGTGGCAATGAATCTGGTCCACTGAATTAGGGTGATACTCTGACCGTGAGAAGAAGATAAGGGACTACATAGTCAAGTCTGAGTCTGTACCTTGTGCTTAAACCTGTGTGACATACTGTGCTAAAAAATATGTGGTGATGCTTAAAATACCCGGTCCTGCTTGTCACTGTGCTTTTCAATCTGTTCTAATGGACTGCATCTTGCTTGACAACTTTCAGCTGAAAGGGATTCCATAGCTTTTTATTTTCCACATACAATTCATATATATATATATATATATATATATATAAATGCTTTCAAAATTGTCTGGATTTTCAAGGAGTCCTAGGAGTGTCAAAGTTAATTTTTAGAATGAAATATAGGCTTTTCAATCACATGAGCACTTCCTAAAACATCACTCTGACTTTAACACTATCTCCATAAAAATTCTCTAAATAAACTTCATTTTAAATAAAAACCAAAAATGCCCATAGGCTCACCTCCATAAAATGATAAAACCAGGTTTAGTTTACTCAGTTAGTTGCATGTTTGAGAGATTAAAGCAGTTATCAACATTGTAAAACACTCAGAATGAACAGCAAGGTGGGAGGTTTGACTACGTTGAATACATCTAGAAGGTACACTCCGACTCCTAGTATTTATGTATTACTTCAACTAAATAGGAATAGCAATAGTTAATTAACTTCTCTGATTCTTTGAAATCTGCAGACCCAGGGATTAAACCTGCAAAGTGCTGGGCATCTTCTACTCTGAGTGTGGTCAGGATAGAGTCCCAGAAGACCATTAGGTAAATTTGAAGTAATCTTACACAATTAATGGAAAAATCCCGTGACTTTCGGACAGCGGGTAGGTTTATGAAAAGGATCTCATAACACCACCAAAAGCCAGCTGAGAGATTACAAGTGCCATAATCTGCTGTAACATTCCTTCTTTAACTCCTGTGTGCTGAAATTCTAACCGGGGAATGAGATGGAGGTATGTCTTTATGTCTTTTAAATTGTCCTTTGATTAAAAGTAAGCAGCTGCATCATCTGATACAATACAGTGCTCATGCTGGGAAGTCACGAATGTAAACTGCACTTTATTAAACCAGTTAGAAGCTGTTAAAATGCAGAATGCTGCTGGCACACCTTTTAGAGCAGATACTAAAATATGCATCATGTGGGCACCTTAAATGAGTAATTTTTAAAAAGATTTATTTTTCAATCATTCTATAAACAAGAATAAATCAAAACAATTCAGTCTTTCACCCCACTGAGATAAAGTAAATGCAAATGCTGTTTAAAAGTTAATTGGCTCCGAAATACTTAAGTCTGGGAAAATAATTTTGCATGAGAGAACTTTTGCAAAACTTCTGTATTTTTTCCATATCCATCATATTCCTTTACATTTGTAGCTCACGAGGCATAAAAATATTTTTAATAGGTTAGCACAACTACATGCAAATGCTCGGAAATGTATTATTCCTCATATGAAATCAGGTTAATATCTGTCCTTATTCTACTGCAGAAATAAAATGCAGAGGCATGAATAAAAGTGAAATGTAAATGGTATAAATGCGGCTGGTGACAAAAATTAAAGCTTTGATCTACTGCAATTGAAATGGTTTTATCTAGGCTATTTTGGTTATGCTCGTGTGTACTGTAGGAGCTAAGTAGCAAAGCGGGAACTAAGCTGTCACCTTTGAAGCAAATTCTGTCGGAACGCCGAACGTCGATGCAAAACGCGTAGAACGTAACGAAAGTCCTTCGCATAAGCTACTGACGGAGGGGGCGGTTGGGGTGCGGTTTTGCTCAGCCTTCGCGGGGCACGGAAGGGGCACGGAAGGGGCACGGAAGGGGCACGGAAGGGCCGCCGAGGTCCCGCCTGGCACCAGCACGGGCACCGGGGAGGTGAACCACCCCGGCCGCCGAGTTGCCCTCTCTCAGCAGGCTCGCGGCTGGAAAGCTCTGTCCCGTGGGAGCAAAGGCTGCCAGCAGCCGGCCCACCGAGAGCAATTTGCAGGGCTGTAGCTTACACATTTAGCGCTCCAAAACGCAGAAAGCGCCTCGGACTCTTTGTTTGCTTAATAAGAGCAGACAGTGAGTGGCAGAGAAAATAAGGGGAACGCTGCTGATATCTTTCTCTCAACCCTGTCACCTGCATCGCAATGAGCTGCAGACGTTCGCCGCAGCTCTTCCGGACAGCCCTGAGATTGTGCCTGTCTGCTCTGTCTCTGGTGGCGGAGACAGGTTTCTTGCCTTCCTCCTTATGCTAATTAGAAGCACGCACGCTCTGCTGACCAGACTATGATTGAATACAAATTCTGCCTACATCCCTTCTATCAATTCCTGCATGCTCTCTTTCTCTCCCTTCTGCCTCCTATCCCCAGTCACAAGAGGCTTCAGGCAAAAGGCAAGAGCATTGTAATAAAATGACATCTCCAAACAGAGAGCTTTTTTTTTTTTTCTTTTCCAAGCCCCCTGGCTATCTCAGTTTCATTACATGTCTCAGGAGGGGGCATCACTCCCTGACAACTAACATCTGGCCCAAGAGACCTCCTAATTTAAAACAACAAACTAATTATTGTCACCTACTCTTTCCTGTAGCTTTTATCTTTATTTATTTTTTCCTGGAAGAAATATGTCAGCATATTTTTCATTTGAACTACTAATGCTCTGGGTTTTTTCCCCTTAAGTATGCTTAACTTTCTTCTAAGGGGAGGAAATCCATATTTTATCAATCAGTTTCAATTACCTACTGTATTTCACTCTGTGGCATTGAATTATGAGTTGGAAGAATGTCTTGATTAAAGACCTTACAAACATCTAGATACCAGAGCAACCAATCTTCCTGCCCACATGACATGCTGTATGGAACACTGAACTGACATTATGTTAGATTTTGTTTATTATGATTTCTTTTTAAAGTTGGAACTATTGCTCTCTTTGTTACAACATTGATATAAGCAATAAGGAGCTAGAGGCATTTATTTGAAGAATGATTTCCCCCCCCCCCACCAGAGTGCTGTGGAAGATACTAGAGGCCAGTTTAATGCCTTTTCTGGTCAGGGAAGAGCTACAGGGGCTGTATTCTACTGGAACAAACACTACATTCATGACTTGGACACAAGAAGATGTAATCCTTCTCTTGCCACCAATTTTCCATGCCTCCTTGGGAAGTTATTTACCAAAATTTTCTCTTCAGCTTTCCTACCTTTAAATTGAGGTTCATAGTGCTAAACTTACTGGATGCAGTGTTCTTCAGTGCTTTTAAAACTGAACAGTTTTAGAAAAACTGAGCATTTTTAATTCCTGCTAGTGCCAAATTCCATTACTGCATATAAATATTCACCAAGATTTACCATATAGCTATGTCTGAGAAGATATAGAGCCACGGTCCCATGCCAATCCAATTTCTAGAATGTCATGAACACAGCAGCAGCTTATGCTGTTTGGTTGTTGGGTACATATAGCCTACCAAGAAAATCTCCAAAATAATTTGGCAGCTTGGTAGACTCTTTCCTCAGGAATCATCCATCCAACCCACAAAACACCAGACAGACACAGCTTTAACCAAAATTAAAAAATACTCTCTTTAAGGAAAAACAAAACAAAACAAAAAAACCCCAACAAACCAACCAAAAAGAAACCCCACCAAATTGCCTTTTAATATAAGGATAATCACCATCAAGCGTGAGTTTTACAAGAAAGAGGAAAAACTGTTCTCCATGAAAAAACAACATTGATATCCTCTAACAAAAATGGGCAGCTTAGGGAAAGAACAGGGAGAGAAGAAGAAAACTAAACATTGGGTTTCTAAACCTAGTGGGAAAAGAAAAGTGAGGTTGATCCAGTCTTTTCTGCTCCTGACTATTTTCACCAGAACAGCTATTGATCAACTCCACAGCCATGGCTTTGCATAAACTAGTTTGGGGTAAGAGAAGGGCACGCCAGCCAGTCACCATCAGTGTTCATTAGGGCCAATTTATTTATTTATTATCACATACCAAAGTTCCTGCCCTTTGATGTGGACCAGAGCTGTTTCTAAAAGCAAATGCTTAAAGGGAGACAGAACGAGTAAATACCTAGTCTCAGACTGCTCGAGCTCAGTTAAGGTTGAAAGAATGTTCAGACTTCTCAGAAAGCAGTTGTATTTTACTATACACACTAATTCTGTAACACAGAGCAAGCTCCTTTCCACTGTATTGTTATAATTGAGAATATGAGGTTTTCAGTAGAAGGAGGTGCTGTTCTAAAGCTATCTTTAATCTAGATATGTTGTTCTAAATAAAAGTAAATAAATAAAAAAACTCAATTTTTTTTACCTCCATATTTGCACTGCAGGAACGGTAACGAAAGATCCATGACTAAATTCTCTCTTTTTTAAAACCACTGAGTTTATTGAAAGTGAGCGAGGTCCTTGCCTTGTGCTTTGCAGGAGAGCAATAAAGGGCTCATTTAAGTTTAAACTGCATGTAGAAGTCTTTAAAATTATTAATATTATTCTTCTTTATGAAGAGCAATTTTATCACCACATTTTTATTCTAATATCAGGAGACATTACCTCAGGTGATTTTACATTCCTCAATTAGGTTGTTTTCAGTTCCCACACACCGATGGCACAGGGCTGAATTACCTCCTGCAGCCTGACTTTTATTCAATATTTCTACATCCCTTTAGTAGAACATGCTACGTAAAGGAGCCCGGATGGGGGTGAAAAATTTTGGCAGATCACTCCATCAGTCGCTCTGGGGCCAGGCTAAGCGGGTGGTTTACAGCAAAATGAGTTTGGGATATGATGGGGGAGATAAAGAATGTTATTTTAGGCCCAGGAACTTCAGCTAGGGAGAATTCAACAGGAATCGGGGGTTGACCACATGGAAGCCAGATGACAGTAATTTAGCCAAGGCTTTCAGACTCCCCATGACTTCCATTTACTGCCACCGGATGGAATACTGGTTAATACCAGATAACACAGAGGTTGGCAATGCCTCTGCGTTCACTATCTCCCCACCTTTTACGCTCATTGTAGAGAGTGGATTTTAGCCTGGGTAGACCTAAGAGTTAATGTGGCCTTATTGTTATGTATTGTAACATGCTAGCGAGGAACTTCAGCGTTCTAAGCACCTTAGGGACATAGCATTTCTCTGCCCCAACCTGCAGTTTAAGCAGCATCTTTTTCTTTTACCTAATTATGTAGTGACAAGGACATAACGCTCCCTTTATCACCCTTACAATTTCATGTAGACCTTGGATGCTAGGGAAAGCAGCTCTATGCTCCTGCCAGGGAACGATCCAGCACACTAGTGCACACTCAAAATTCCAATTCTGCTGGGTCCAATTTCTAAGCACCCCAGGGACTGTTTAGGACAAATGAACCAGATTTCCCTCATGTATATTTGAAGTCTAAGTTGAACTGAAAGGCAAAGTGAGAAAAGACATAATGCAGTTGTTTACTTAATACGTTCGAGTGCAGGAAGTTACTTTATCATGTCCTAGATGGTGACATTGAATTCCCCTGAGCTCCCAGCACATGTTTGCCTTGCCTTTGGTCTGTGTGATTTGGATGTAAGCTAGTTGTCATTTATAACACACCCAGTTATCTGGCACACACCAAAATGATCTTTGACATTTTTTTTCTCATGGGGTTTGCTTTTGGCTCCTAACAGCATGACCTTGACGCAGTTCCAACAAACAAATTTAAAATACTTAATGGCATAAGTTTAAATGGATCATTACTATAACAATTGCAAGAGTACAATTAAGCATCTACTGCCACTTCTTTTAGAAGGAGAATTGTAACATAGCTCTTTCAAACGGCTCTGAGCTTTGACATACAGAGATTCATGTTGTTTATTTTATGCATACAGTTGAAATATTAAGGGACAGACAACAGGATTAATATTTAAAAGAAACAAAATCAGAAAATCTACCTAATCAGAGCATTTGCACTCAAAACTAAGAGATGCCACTGAGAAAATTCAATAGGGTCTGGGTTGCTGCTTATTTTTACTTGAAAGGTGCACAGATACTGGGGTTTTGAGAAGTCCTGTGATGCGGAAAGGCAGAAATAACTGCTGAATATTCAAAGAAACCCATTTTCCCTTTTCCTATCATTTCCTGGTGTCAGATTCTGCAAGGTGCTTTGCAACCACTCTTTTGGATGACATGTACTCCCCATTTTCAAGCCTTATTAAACAGCTCTGAAAAGAAAATATAATACGCAGCAATTAATTATTTAATGAACATGGTTTTCAGTAAATATGGTATGAAATCTTCATTAAGTGGCACCCTTATTTTTGCATATGTTTTAAAAGGAGGTGAGAAACACTAGTCGGCATTTGAGAACAGTGTTACTTCCAGATTTATGTAGACTAGGCAAGAAATAGGCCACAGGGAAATGAAAAGAGGAGGCAACAGCAAGAAAATGAGAAAAAAAATCCACAACATGGAAATCTTTATCACTTCCTACAGGTCCTGAATTCGCACACTTTCCGTTCGCTACTATACGCTATATGAGTCTACACAATACATATCACATACTATGTGATACTTCTTTTAGAGTATACTAAAAAAAGATGAGAACCACGGCAAGGAAGACAAACAGCAAATTAAGATATTAATTATCAAGGTTCTAACGTTTCTCTCTACAGGTTTAAGATGTTTCCCACAAATATTTAGAGAGATCCACAACAGGACTGCATTCGCTCGGTGAATACTAGGGCAAAACTACAGCATAAGGAGGCTAACAACCTCAGAGGGGCACAGACGTGATAGAAGGACAGAGTGAAATGACGATCCAACAAGAATGAAGAGCTGTTTTGGTGGTCTTCTTGTAGACGTGTCAGGGGACATTTGCAAGAAAGGAATTTCTGACTAATCACCCTGGCTAACATCTCAACCGTTCGTTCCTTACCTATTCAAAATTATCGACGTTGCATTTTCTCTCACAACCCCTTATTCCCACGAACAAACTTCCATCTCGGGAGTAATCCCAGTGCTCTCAAGAAGTACTGGCTCAGTACAAATCTTTGCGTGGCAGGATCCTAAGTTGCAGAGAAACTCTCTCCACCATTTCAGACACAGGCTCCTCTGCACTTCCTTCAACAGGACTCTGCCCTTTCGGAAGCAAAGCACCTCATCCCACTAAAATGAGCGGACTGTTTTGTGGTAAGCATCCCATAGCATGTTTAAACAATCGCCCCTCATTCTCTGAGGAGCCTCTAAAAAGAACCTCTTAAGATTGACACATGGGGAAATTATTTTGAACTGTAGCTGATGTGGAAAAATCAGTGTTTGAAATTGTGTCATTCAAGAGATTATGGCTATTTAGGTATCAGTTTTTACTAGCATAAATGTACCTTAAAGTGAAAGGTGGGAAGATGATTGAAAAATAATCTAAGTTAGGCCCTATGGATTCAAAACAGCCTGAAAAATTGGGTTATTTAAATCTGCCTGTTTTGAAAGTTCCATTTTAAGGAATTTTTATACTTCTTTTGATTTCTGCTTGTCTGAGTATATACTGGTTGTCACCATCACAAATTACGATTTAAAGTGGACAGGAGCAGGAGAGTGTATATATCATTATCTGAAAATTCCTGGTAGGCTAGACCTGAACTCCTGTAAGCTGTCCAGGTCTGCCTTTTCTTTTCTTTCCTTCCCCCTCCCTACCTGTTTCTCCCTCCTTGAAATTCTGATATTTGGAATCTATGAGATTTATTTCAGCCCTAGCCGAAAGCAGTGAGACATACTTTTTTTCTCTTTCATTTTTTTTTTTTTTTCCTTTGCTACAGGCAGAGAACCAATGGAAAATAGGGTTATTCATTCCCTACCCTCTCTTCCCCCATCAAATTACAGCACTATACTTATCTTTGGACTTGATATATACCCCTTTCATAACAGATCATTCAGCACAACAGATTTCCTAAATATTTTTGAGCTGGTATTGAAAGTTACATCCCTGATTGTCATCTAGTGCTGAGCCCCCTCCCACCTTTGCTAAATTTCTAGAGTTATACTTTTTTTGCTTTCTCCTATTTTGCCCCTTTAAATATAACATCCTTATGCAACTCCTTCCTTTGCAGTAGTCAGTTTTGGTAGCAGATAATTATCCTGAGAGATCACTGCTTCTTATGCTATCTGATGTCTCCCTGTTTACTGGCATAGTCACCTGCCCTTGAATCTCCATCTTGTGTGGTACCATTTACTTTTTCAAAGCAGCTGTGAACTCTCTGGTGCTGGCACTACCAGGATATTGTACAACACTTGATGCCATCAAGTCCTGCCCCAAAACCTTTATTCAACTTAGCCAAAAAAAGGCCTATGACTGGCCAAGTTACAGTTTCAAGGCCATTCCTAAATCAGTGTTGGATTTTGGAAAATTGTCCTCTCCATAGGGTTTTCAGGAATGTCTAGGTACATTTGTAAAAAAAAAAAAAAAAAAAAACAAAAAACCACACCAAACAAAAACAACAACAACAACAACAACAACAACAAAACAGGTGACAACACAAAAAAGTATTTTTAGTGCAAAATTCCTCCAATTCCCCAGTGACCTAAAATGATCTAAACACCTTTTAAATCACTCCATTATGTAGGAACAACGCCAAATAAACAGTAACCTGTCAGACATGCAAGTCACCTTATCTAGTTGAAAATCACCCTCAAGAATGCAAAAATCAATTGATGGCAGAATCAGGATCATACCTGAATCTATACTTTCTCTGAAGAAGACAGACAGACATAGAACCAATTAGAAGTTAAAATGAAAGAAAGCCTGTGATGACTATAAATCAGTGTGGGTTCACCCAGATCCCATGTGCTTCTCCATTCCCATATGTTTTTAGAGATAAAAGTTTCTGCAAAGCACAATACCCACATTTTTTTGTCACTGAGTTATGGCTGCAAATAGGAAGCCAAATGCTGAGTTTCTTCCTTGCTCTTTGCAGTAGCAAATTGCAATTCGCAAAAGGTTTTTGATAACATTTGGTGTTAATTGGACTTAAAAATGTTAATCTCCCAAAGCACTGTGATCTTAAAGACACATGTAAATTATCTCAGCATGTAAGAGAGCAAAAGCTCAGATTGCATTGAACTGCTCAGGTTATAGGTTCTTTCAATGTACAGCTAAAAGATATAAGGGTGATTACTGTTCTTGATCTTTCTTTCTTGTGTGAAAATTAACAAAGCAAGCATACACTATATTTAACATACATAGATAACAGAGTTTTAGATGTTGAGAACCTAAAAATACAGTAGCAAATGAATTTTTGCTTTCAGCCCCAGAGAATCATCTCCTTCCTTCCCTTATCCACAAAAGGGTGGACACTTCCTGGTATAAAAGGTGCCCTCCTCTATGATATACTAGCCACATAAGTACCATATAGAATCATAGGATTATTTAGTTTGGAAAAGACCTTTAAGATCATGGAGTCCAACTGTAAACCTAACACTGCCAAGTCCCACAAAACCATGTCCCTAAGCACCACATCTACATGTCTTTTACATACCTCCTGGGATGGTGACTCAACCACTTCCCTGGGCAGCCTGTTCCAATGCTTGACAACCATTTCGGTGAAGAAATTTTTCCTAATATCCAACCTAAACCGCCCCTGGCACAACTTGAGGCTGTTTCCTCTCATCCTATCACTTGCTACTTGGGAGAAGAGACCGACCCCCACCTCCCTACAACCCCCTTCAGGTAGTTGTAGAGAGCGATAAGGTCTCCCCTCAGCCTCCTTTTCTCCAGGCTAAACAGCCCCAGCTCCCTCAGCTGCTCCTCACAAGACTTGTGCTCCAGGCCCCTCACCAACTTGGTTGCCCTTCTCTGGACACGCTCCAGCACCTCAATGCGTTTCTTGTAGTGAGGGGCCCAAAACTGAACGCAGTATTCAAAGTGTATAGACTTAACCACTAATACACCATAAATGTGACATGGAGAAATCAGCAGTGTCATAAATGTTTTGGGTTGATATTCCCAAGAGTAAATGAGAATTACAATGGTTTGTTAAACGGACTCTTCCCCATTAGGATCTAACCAAGCCTACCTACAACCCAATTAGCACAATTTCATTGCAGAGAAATAATGTGGTTCGCTTAGCTGTTTGTCCGTTATAATAGTTATGACAATGAGATCAGGGTTTTTTCCTTTTGCTTGAGAGTAGCAGCACACACTCCATTTTCTTGCTGATCTCTGCACAGGCTTCCATTCTAGCAGAACTTTATCTGTTTTACCTATTGCTCTCAGTCTGCCCAGTTTCATTTCACTAGCTCTTAATCAACTTCCTCATTAAATATAACATATGCACCATGATTTGGGAGATCCACATATATTTTTCCATAGTTTTCTATGCTGTTTTTCACTGCCTATTTCACAACTGTGCTCAAACATCGACATTTATTTTCCTATACTTCACCACAACCCTTCTTACCTTAGCTTCTTATTACTGTTTCTAAATTCCACCTCCTCCTGTTTTGAAGCCAGCCTCAAAAAAGCACATAAGTCCAACAGTCACTATTGCCTGGCTCTAAAGCTGCATATGCTAGAAAAACAACTCAAACAAACAAAAACCCCAAACAAACCCAACCGCACCGAAAAAGGATATATTAAAAAAAAATAGGTTGGCTTGGCATCAACTGAAGATGAGCCCAAACCGTAGCCTCCCCCATCTATCCATAGAAATTGCTGTTTATTCTCACCCCTCAGAGATCTGTCTGAATACAGAACTTGACTTTGCCATGCTTATTGACGCCGAATAATACTTCACTTTCTATATAGCCCTCTTAATTTCTGCATGGCGTGACTGAGGTTAGAAAACTGGTCCTTCTAATCTTCATGGGAAAGGTTCATGAGATTTGATCATCTCTAAACTGCTGTGTTCACTCCAGGCAGTAGGATAGTAGAAGTAATAATGACTTTAGGTTTCCAGAGCTAATAAAAAATACATTAAAGTTTCAAAATTAGAATCACATAAACTGCAGAAATTTAGAAATAACATATAATTCATTCTAGCAAGAAATCTTTCTCAGATTTTAGTTTATAAGAGGATAATATCTGAAAACATCATTAAGGTTTCTGCAGATTTCCAGATTAGATGTATTAATACAGAGCTTGGCAGATAAGCAAGCCTAAAAACCCTTTGAGATTCTGAATATCAGAGCTAGCTAGAGTTTTCATACTGGAAAAGAAAAAAATATATTTTATGTTACAGATATATTTCAGATTAAATATATTTAACTTTAAATATATTTGAAATATTATAAATTAAACTCTACTTTTTAATAGAAAAGGTGAAACAAAAGCTATTTCTTCAAGTGCTATTGGGTTATTCACATTTTCTTGTGAAACTACCACAGATCTACCCTCTTGAATCAGATTATCTTCCTTCTTTTTGAGGCATTGAGAGGTAAAGGCTTCTCTTTCAGGCTCTTACAGCATCCGGGCAATGTCAGTAAGCATTTGCAGGTATATGTAAAAGGTTCAAAGTCGTGTTTAATTTAGTTGCAGAAATAAACCAGCTGTATCCAAAAGTCTGATAAAGACCAAAGACAGGGCAAATTGCTCAGTGGTTGGCTCATCATGTTTCCTATGGGTGCCTTGCTATCTATATGCAGTGCCCAGTTCTGCTAACCACAACTCATTATGAAAGATGATCAAGCACAGAGGGTCCAGACGAGAGGCACAAGAATGGCTAAAAAAACAAGTTATTGTAAAAGACCCAGGAGCACAAACTGTAAAGGGAAGGCTAAAGCCTGATTTACTCAGAGGCTATAAGCACATACACATGAAAAACAGAAAACTGCTAAAGGATAGCTCTTCTAGCAAGTATATATAGCAAGAAAATTTCAAATTAAAATTAAGAAATACACATAACTTAACACAGGTGTGTAGTTAACAACTGGAATAATTCACCAAGAGCCATAGTGGATCACTGGGGGGAAAAAAAAAAAAAAAAAAAAAAAAAAAAAAACCTGCATGTCTCAAACTGTGACCTCTAGCTCAAACTCAGGACTTCTGCCATATACAAAGCTGTAATAGACAGTCCAGCCGTCTCTTTCGGTCTTACAGTTTCTTCAACCAGACCTGTTTATTTAGACTTTCTTATCTTATACCAGGTTGTTAAATTAAATTTAGATTAACTAGCAATAATTTTACTACAAAGATGATCTCAGTGTCACTTCAGGTTGATAAAAATAAGGCCACAATATCAATCAGATTTCTGGATTCAACACACATTATTAATTTTGACATAATCAGTTACAGTTCAGATATATTGATCCTAGGACACTGTGAAATCCATATGAAGGCAGTACTATAAAATTATGCAGATCATATGATACCATCTGTAGCAGAGGGTGAAGTAAAACAAAAAAATAAAAAAAAGACTTCACTTATATGCGTCGACCAGACTGCATATGGGGCACATGAAAAATTAAGCATATGCTGCACAGGCAGAGATATTTTTGTGACTTTAGCCATTATAAGAAATAGTTTAAGAAAATAAAACTGGTGTTTTTAAGACCTTTGTATCAAAGACAACATGCCCACATGCAGAAAATAAAGTAACAGGCTGCTTACTAATAAAAGCTTAAATTTTATGCGCTGAGAAAAAAACCCAACAGCTATTAAAATGATGCAGTTCTTCAACTATCCCATAGGGCATACTCAGATTTAATGTGGATACCTGACCTAATGTACTGTACAGTTATGCCAGGTTGAAATAAAGTTGCTTTCTCTCTTTGCAGGATGCTGTATTGGAAGAGCTGAGTGAAGGAACCTTGCGCACAAATCAAAGGCTTCTGAGGACATTATGGTAGCCAGAGGAAAAAAAGCACCATTGGTTTGTGACATCATAAGAAACTCACTCTGTGTATGCACTAAAATACATCACAAATGCCCACTACCTGTTACATTCTAATAAGCCAAAAACCGGCTATGAAAATACTAGGTTTTGTTTGATAGCGACAAAAGTCTGCCCTAAAGGATTAATCAACGTTTTCATTTACTTGTGAAGCTGGCTCCCATGGGTCAGTACTGCATGCATGATGTAAACATTCAAGCACAATTAGCCATTTGAGGTACCAAATTCTGAACTAAAAAAGCAAAGATATGAAAACCATTCACATATGCCAAAGTACTGCAGCAGGCTTTAGAAAAAAAAGTCCCAGATTTCCCTCAGTGTGTTCAACCATTACTTGTATAAACAATTATTCCAGTTGTGTGGGTCCACTTAATGTAAATGTACCTTCAAGAAGCCAACTAAATACGTAATTGGTCTTTTGTACATACAATTACTGTGATGTGTACACTGAAGAAGCGCTCTAAAATACAGATAGTTAATAGAAATTATAGGAGCAAATACTGTGCACCAGGGTTTAAAAATGAGAATCCCATTTTAGAAATCCAAATGCCAATATGACTGTTCAGATACAAAGCAGGTTTATAACCACGATACTCAACTTTAAAAATGGAACTCACAGTACTATTTAAAATAAAGCATAAACCAGCCTCATACTCTATCAATATTTCTTGTTTTCATTTGTATTCTGCTCATTTGTGCAGCCCCATTTCATGTTGGCTTTTTTTCCATGCACATAGCCATGTTAATATCTTCATGGATTTGTTTATAATAACCTTTAAATCCTTTCCTTGTCATTATGCTGCATAGCTGTTCTGTTGTATATACACTCTTTACTTCGGTTCATTGCCTACACATCGATTATTTCACATTTGTCTATGTTAAACACTGAACAGTATTTTCCACTTACTAGTCCAGCCATTTAAAAATACCCAAATCCATCTGAATAAAGTTGGTTGCTTTCCTCTTAGTTATTAGTTAGACATTTAATTTTGTCAGCATTACCAAAACATCAAAGTCGGTCACAGAGAATTTGATATTCGTCAGAGAAGTGATCACATAACCAACCTCCTGCTTGAATACTATCATTTTCAGTAGTAACATTCACAAAATGGTAATGCTGAAACTGCTGAGTTCTCTATGCTGACTTTAAAAGACGTCTCGCATCCTGTAAGAAGTGAGACTAAGAGGTATTAATATGAAGTAACAGTACGAGACTGCAGAACATCAGCTACTCTGCAATAACTCTGTATGCAGCTCTTGTCCTAATGTACTTCAAAGCAAACAGGGGCTAGCTTTCCCCTTTCATTCTTTAAATGGCATAAGGAACTGGTGTTTTTTCAATATCTGATTCTATCTGCAATAATTAAAATATTACTAATCTCACAATTTCAGCAATAGGGAAATAAAATGACAGCATGCCAAAACCCCTGTTGGTCTCTGGTAGTTCAGTACACTATCTCCAAGAATGCTGGGGCATGCTGGATTGACTGGTGCATGGATAAAACCTGGGCTAATCTGTATACCACTTTGCATATGAATCGAATAATACTGAGGTACTGTATGTGTGATGTCTGAGCGTGATACTAAGGTCCAGCTGCTTTTCAACATCCCATAGCTTTAATTTGCCAGTTGAAAACAGTCTCTTTCTAATCTTCCTGGGCTTTTCATAATCCTGAATGTGATGTGAATAAAGCCTGGTCAGCTGTGTCTATTTTTTTAAGTAACTGCTGCTATATTTAAGCTGCAACACCTTTTGAAACCAATGAGGTAGTTGGCCTGGGTATAATATATTAAGTACAATTTAAAGGCCAATCGAAACATCTCCCATCTATTTTCTCCCAGGCTTTCGGCATCAACTGGTTGAATTTTACCTTTCACTGGTAAAGTCACTGGCCACAGTATTTTTATAATCTTCCTTCTCTACTCCCACTTTCAGCAATATTAAAGGCAAAGGGAGGGACTATGAGAGAAATGAATTAAAGCCACCATAAGATGCTCTGAACAATCTGAATTTCTGTGGTGGTCCCAGTTATCTGCTGCAGATACAAGGCAATTTTTAGGAGACAAATGTCTTCTTTAAGTGTGCTACCCTCAGGTTTTCCAGAATACCAGCCCCCATTTGCAACCTTCCCGGTTAATGAGCAAACACACCTTTGCAAACAGAATGCCCATAAACATATTGCTTCATCCACAAAAATTGGTATCATCTCAAAATTCCAAGTTCCTTGTGTCCATTCCCAATGCTACTTCAACATTACCCCGAATGTTGCCAAACTTATGATAGCCTTTACAGCGGGCTTTTTTCTATTGTATCTCTGTATATTAACTACTATCTCTTCCACCTCAGCTGAGTAACTAGAAGTCACGCAGTTCACTGAGGCAGTTTTACATCCCATCCTTTATCTCTTTGAAAGGCAAAACCAAACAAATTCAGCTGTGCTTTTATCAACCTTTAGAGAAGTGATTCTTCTCTTTTATTAAAGGTAAGAATATGTGCGAAAAACCCACAAAGTTAAGTAATACAGAAAATGTTATTCTAACAGATTAAAAATTTAATTTGTAAATATTGCCTTTGGGCTGACAGCTTCTGTATGAGCACAATTTACAGTGAGGGTTACAGATAAACCTTTGGAAATCAAAAGTCAGAATTGCTGCTGGAAGCATCATCATTTAGTAGTAACACTGCTACTACAGGAGTTATTTTGGTGCAGTGTATGTCATCTAACATATTTCTAATGCAGACCTGAAATTTTGGGGCACTGAGCAAACAGATTAAAGCAGTTAAAAAAAAAAAAAAAGCTTAAAAACATTAAAAACCCCCACCTTTAAAGATATCAGTTCTCTGCCCTCCATAATTATTTCTTAATTTTCTTCCTTTCTCCACTCTTCTTCCTCTATAAATATTCAAGTCAAATGCCCATCTTAAAGAACCACCTGTTCTCAGCAATATGTTCATTACAAAGTAATGCATTTGCCTTGGACATAGTAATAGTGAAAAAAATACAACAAAATTTAGGAATCAGTCATCTTGGAAGACTGGCAATCATCACACTGTATGCAGAAGCATTAAGCTATTACAAATTTAGTCACTGTGACAAAGATATAGAAAAACAGAATAGATAAAGTGAGAAGAAGAAAAGTAATGAGACAATGCAGGTGGGATCTGGCATTTATCATTCACCTTCTGCTGTTTTTATTTCAGGGTCTTGGCTCCTATTGAACCACGCAGTATGCCCCAGCTTCCCCCATTTATAAAAAAAATAATAATAATTTTATACCATTTCCATTCCTGCTTTAGCTTTCTGAATGTTCTCCACTGCCCCTTCAGCTCTCAGGAAAGCTTTAACCAGCCGTCAGTACCATCCATACCATTTAGGTACTTAATCTTTGGATTATGGGCTGACCAGTCATTTGGAGCTTTACCACTCCATACGCACTGTGGTAATGCATGAATGAATGGGGTTCAAAGTCTGACAAAGGGAAAAGCTGACTAAATTCCACTCTGCTAGTGTAGAACATCATTTCCAAAGCTAGAATCATTTGTATTTTATTTATATTGCCAGCCAGAATGTTTACTGGGAACAAAGGTAGGAGGAAGGAATATTTTGCCAGTGATACAGGAAAACAGCAATTTATATTTTACAGCTCATGAATATTCACCCCTAGAGGTTATATGACAGTTGGGTGAGTTTTCTTTTAGAGAAAAATAAAATCAAAGGACAACTCGGCAACTGAAAATATATTCCCACTGTGAATTATATTCACCTTGTAATACTCAAGAGAAAGCATTTCATTTTTTCAATTAATCTGACCTTTATCAAGAGCTACCACAGAAGGAACACTCTCACGGAACTAGGTACTTGGAGTCAGTGAGAAGCACCGTAGGTCTGTACACAGTGTACTCTACAAACTGATATTTAAAAGATATTACTGTATACCCTGTGGAACCGCTGCTTATTTACAAGGGTGTACACAGTTCTTGACCAAACTGTTCACCAGAATCTTTGTGCCCAAAAGCAAATGAGATGCCTTCAAGTGCCAGGGAGAAGTGCTGAGGGAGCCCTCCCTGGGTAGAACGCTCCTCAAAGCCATAATCTTTCTGGCAGGACACACTTAAGCCTCAGCCCCAATTTTTTTCTTCCCACTGGTAGGGATCTGAATTACCAAAAAGTCTGCCCAAGAGCAAAGCCTGCCGTCACTCACACAGTGGAGCCCTGGCTGGGGAACCAGACTTTAAACTGTTTGCAAAGAAAGCCTGTTCACTCAGAAACCCTACCTGTGGTTACACGCACTAGAACGTCGATATTAGGGGTTTTTTATTCCCTCCTAATAACAATCAAGAAAGAAAAAGGTAAGGGCTAAGTCTGAAGGCTGAAGGCTTTCGCTAGCTAGAACCACACTCTCAACAGAATTGGAGGGTACTGGGCTGAGAGGTGTGAAAATTAAAGGAAGCTCCAGACACAGAAGGAAGGAAGGACTACTGGACCATCATGAACTCAGAATTGCCTCAAGCTAAAATACAGCCTATGGTGTGTTCCAAGAGCACCTTAATTGCTCTGCGAATAGAGGAACCAGCCCTGAGAAAAGGAAAAAGACTAGATACTGATTTTGCTGTAAATGACCCAACCTTGTGCTAACTCAGAGCACCCGGTTATTTTTTATTTAGCTATTTCCAAGTAAATCTTATCTTCCCTCTCCCCCAGCATCACCACGATGCATTTTTCTCTGGTCTGCTGATGGGCAGCAACATGGACATCTACCTCAGCCATCAAAATGTTCACCTATTTGAAAACCGTATTATATTCCAAAAATGCTGTGAAGTCCTAAGTGTGAATTTTGCATAACCCCACCTGTATTACATTAGCAAAGACAAAAGGGTTGAGTTTAATTAGGCTGCTTTCCTTTAGGGCTGTTTTCTTAAAAAAGAGGGCATATATTTCAGTTTCATTCATTCTTTACTATTTTAGGAATATCAGTTTTCAGTACTAAACCATTTTTGAAGATTATGAGAACACAAAGTCTACTCAGTTTTATTGAGGGTACATATACTGCAGTAACAGATCTTCCTTCCTCTTACAGGCTGAAAAGATCAATCAAAGCCAATTTTAAAAAGTTAAATTGGAAAATGAGAAATTCCACTAGAAATTCAGATTTTTTTTTTTTTTCTTCATTAATTCTTAACTGCAACCTGTGTAACTGACTGCAAAAAAAAAGAATGCCTAGTAGCAGAGACATATTGGAATCAAGCTATTAAGCAACAGGTCATGCTGCATGCTTTGTGTGAGTTTACTGCCTTCCATTCAATCTTACATTAAATTTACTTTACCATAAATTGAGACTACAGGATTCTGCAGGATCAACCCCTAACAGCAAATGTATAAAAGCATGTGCAAATGCTGTCAGTACCATAGTTGCCAAGTCTTTTTGGCTAGAAAGCCTAAATTGACTCATAAGTACTGCTATTCCCAGCCAAAAATAAGTGTGTATTGCCTTACATTTTCCTTTCCACATTTCTCATAGACATTTACATTTATATCAACACATAATGAGTAGAGGAAACACAAAGACATTTGAACAGAATTTTCTTTAGCTTGTCAAAAATGCCTTTTTCTCCCTTTTTCCTCACATTAACATTAATTGGAGCTGGGCAAAAATCCTCATGTTAATAGCAATAAAAGTAGCACTAGTACTTAGATTTAATTAGCATCTAAACTAAAGATCCTACACCCCGCAAGCAATTTCCACCCAGGAAACATTTCGTCCGACAACCAAACGCAGCCAGTTCTGACGTGGCACAGGGCAGCTTTTCCAGATGAACAAGAATAAAGGGGAGAGGACACAAATGCAACCAGAGGGGCAAGGATCAGGTAAGTAGGTCACACTAAGACTAACTAGGACAGCAGGGCAAACATTGCCCTCCTTATGAAAGCAGCCTTCCCTATGAATAAAATCAAAACATTCGTCAAAGATAATTGAAATCATGTTTACTGCATAGATTCATAAATCTGAAATGTAGAGCTGCACAGACACCGTTCAATCCTGGTAACATCATAATAAATCAAAAGACCAGTAACTTGAAAGTCTTTCATGCTTTTTAGAATAACCCGAGACTTATTCACAGCATTTGTTTTTTCTGGCCTCCTTTATTTTTCTGTCTTGTAGAATGTGTGTTGCCATCTATATTTAACAGCAAATGCAAAATACAGACAGTCTTACAGATCAAAAAGGCTAAAGTTTCTTCTTGTTCTTCTGTTCCCTTCAGCTCACTCCAATACCTCCACCCCCTCCCTGGCTCTTGTTTTTCTCTTCTCCATGCTGTTTCATTTATTCTCCCTTCCTCAGAGTCCCTGCAGTTCCCTGTTGTTCCTCATTCTTGTCTTTCAGCTCCACCTCATCTCATTCCAGCTCTTGTGTTCTGATCTCCTATTTTCAAAAATACCAGACAAGAAGGTACTAAAAAAAATCAAAAGCTCTTGGTAAAGCTGCTGTTCTCTAAAGTACCTGACTGGACATCATGCTACTTTTATTTTAAGACTTTTTTTAGGACAAATCCAAGCAGCTCTCCTTTTTCTTCTAATGTGAAGATTTTTTAATCTAAAAATTGTCTAAGTTACAAAGCATTATTACGCTTTTTTAAAGAATATGGACATTTGTAGCTCTGCTGATGGAAGATTGGCTAATTCAAAATAACACTTTATCAGTGATTCATAACCTTTCCAGTTAAGCTATGCCCATTAGTCACATCCTTTTTTTTTTTTTTTTTTTTTTTTTTAATGTTATGGAACTACAGAGCTAATTTTGATTCTGGGTCAAAACTGAACAGGCTGATTTTCCCAGGTCACAGTTCAAGCCAGATCTCAGTCAAATAATTCTTTTAAACATGGTTCTGTTTCATTTATGCTCTTGGTTTGACTTAGCCTCCCATTCTAGTTCTTAATGAATGATCTCAGAATCACCTCTTTGGCTCTTTTGGTAAGAAAAAAGGATGAAGTAGCCCATCATAAAGGATTGCAAATGGACTTAGCACTCAGTTGTTTATAAGAAATATGAATACATTTGCATGCCTGGTTTGGAAACGGCACGTGTCAATTAGGGGCATCGGCCACTTCCACATACAAATGCCCAATTTGTGCGTGCAGTCATGGTAACTGGATAGCTAACTTGCTTGAAAAACCTGGCTTAGCTTATACTGCACCTAAAAGCCCATCTTTTAAAGAGCATCTGCGTATGAAGATTTAATGATTTTTTTTCGATAGGGTTTAAAGGTTTTGGTTTTTTAAGTGGTTGCTTCCAGAGATACGTAAACAATTCTGTTCATTGTCACTGATTAGCATCACACAAGTATTAACCTCCATAGCCACACTAAATCACTGTGATCTAAGAAAAACTTTATTTCCTATTAATTTTTGACTACCCCAAATAACGGACCTTGAGTTAGTCAAAGTAGTGCAAGAGGAGAGATAACAGAATTTATGCTTAAAAAAAATTAAAATATCTACAAACATGAAGGAAAAATCCTAATAGTCTGCCCAAGCTTATTAGAGAGCTTGTGCATACCGTAACGTATATCATATATATCATAATTTAAAAAGGTACTAAACAGAAATAAGTGGCAAAACACGATTTCAGAGTATTTTTAAATGGACATTGAAGGTTTCTTAGATACATTCTACAGAATAAGGTTTTGGACTGTTTTTTCCTCAGCATCCTGAAGCGAAGGTTGCTTTTCCCAGGAGGGGGTGCAGGGAGAAAGTATGTTAAGGATCATCTACAGCTGTAGAGCTGGCACTATATACTGCAGCTCTTTGTGTACTGTCAGTTCGCTATGACAACTGATATCTTGGATGAGGATGAACTGTGTTTCCTCACTGACATTGTCAGACAGCAAGGACTTGAGTTTGCACAGACTTCTGCCACTGTTTGAGACTGATAAGATTAAAACTGTTGTGATTTTGTTTTGATGGGAGCTACTGTACAAGCGCACTGCATTGTCTCCAGGGCAAGGCTGTGCAGTTCTGGGTACGATGGGGGAGGAGAGGAGGATGCATTGTGGTACAGAGACACTGTTTTTCTGAAACTGAGCTGAGAAGCATTGAAGAGCTAGGGATATTATGAATGTAATAATTTTTAATGCATGGCATTAGAATTGCGTACTGTCCAGTGAAATTTCAAAGTAGCCAGGTGAATGGGATAACCAGATAAGAAAAGCAGAGGTACAAAACATGTAAATTGGGATGTATATTATCTTAAGAGAGCACAGCATGAGAACGTCCGAGCATAACAAGGAAGGAAAGGTCCTGTTGCCTGGGCACAGAGCAGAGATCCTCCAGTTAGTGCTAGCCTCAGCCAGGAGAGTCAAATACCACACCACCATCGGAATGCGGTTATCCTGTTTCTGGACATCCTGCAGTACCAGCTGGCTGCCTTCACATCGTGCAGCCCATTAATCCATAGTCTTGATACCCAAGTGCTGACAATGCATATATATCATCATGGCATATCATATCTTACCAAAACCACAGCGAGCAAATGGGGAAAAGCAAGCACTGACACTACCTAAGCTCTGGTTAATCTTTCACTAACAGTTGCACTTGTCTGTTCTCAAAGAATCAGATCCAAAAGTTTGTGAAATGACTAGAAGAACTCCAGAGAAGTCAACAAGTCTTTGAATTAATTCATGATTATGTATACCACAAAATGTAGAGCAAGCTTCCTAGGACCAGTAGGATTGGGCCGATTCCTGTTGCTTTAATGTTTCTCATTCCTTTGGCTATACTATATGATCTTTCCCTTATTTATCTTTTTCAAAATGGAAAGAAATACAGGACTGGAGGAGATTTCCTGAGTAACCAAGTGTAATCTCCTGCCACCCATGGGAACAATAACATAGAAACCTTTTTATTCCCATTTAGTTCTTCAGGATAGGGACTGGCCCTTCTTTCTGAGGAACACTCTGCAACGGAAAAATGCACACAAATGCCGAAAAAGCCAGAGCTGATTATAAAAAAGGAGGGAGATAAGCAATACAGATGGTCCAGGCTGCCCACTCCAAACACATTATGACCTATGTCACTTGCTTATAGATTACTTCAAATCTCTTATCTCCGTCTTTGTGGCTAACGGCATGGAATAAAAAATTCTCACGTTCAGGCATAAAGACAACAAGCAATCCTACAGAGAAAATGAGTAGTCATGCCTACAGCTTCTCCTCTGGACTTCCCTGTGTCAGGTCTGTAGGTTTTCTAGGTTTTTCTGTTGTTACAAGTGAACTCACTTGCAGCTGCCTAAGGAACAGCTGCCGTGATCCGGTCCGGCATCGTGGGAGCTCTTCCCAAGTGAAGACCTATCAGAAAGGCAGCGCTGTATGTCAGCTTCGGCTGCTGACCTGTGAAAATAACCGATTCTAATGAACAATACGTAAGGCTGGCTGAAGCTTCCTTTGGCACTTATTGAATAAATAAATGATAATTAGATCAGAAGCATTACTGCAGACCTCATAGTCACTAAACCAGAACATTTGTAACAGGCTGGTTAAACGTCATCTCTCTCTAGAAGCCTATGCAAAGAAAGGACAAAAACTATTACTGCTCTCAATATTAGAAATAGTGCTGCTTGTTCAGGTGGTTGTAGCTGAGATGTATGGTTTTGTTCCTACATGTCTTAGGTGGTTCTCCTGCTAATGATTTATAACAGGGGGTTTTACGTGGGCATGAAACTACTCACTATGACAGGAGATGTTCTAGGTATGACTGCCCCAACTATGGACCATTACAGTGTCAGTAACATTTCTCTGTATAGTCTACAGAAATCTTTTTTTCTGGTTATTTATTTATTTATTTATTAGCTCCCAATACTACATCAGTGCCTAAGAAAACCAAATCTACACTGAATCTATATGGGTAGATTTTTTGCTTGACAAATGGTCTGCAGTTGTTAGAAAAGCATGTTGATTTTTAAAGAATTGAGAAATTGGCTCTGGCAAACTGCGGTAAAAATACAGTTTTCTCTGTGTTGATTTTTCAATATTCAGCGTGTTTTCAGAATACATCCTCAATGCCATGCTATGCTCTATAGACGTGATATATGATTATACAGCTGTGACTAAGAAATGATGTATGAAATAAAAATCCCTGAACAATGCATTGGGAATACAGAGTCTGTAAGCTACCGCATGCGCTGGTAGCTGCCGTTTGTTGCACTTGGAAGTAAGAAAGGAGCCAGCGCATTTCAGTGAGGATCCAAACACCAACTATATTAAAAACCTTTCAGAATATACAGACGTCCTCTTTAATGTGCATTATGCATTGTAAGATAAGGCTGAACAAGAGAGCCATTTGGGATCTTTGTTCAACCTGGGAAGGCAGGATGCTGAGTATCTATTCTAATCCCCTGTAAAGGGCTGAGAGCCGGCGGCTCTATGCCAGCAGCACTCCCAGGCCAAGCCCAGCCCCTCCATCTTGTACCAGCAGTTTTGCCCATTTGCAGCAGTAATCAAATCAGGGTGACAATGCTTCACGTAGTTCTAGTATAAGCCTAAAATACAGAGTAATAAGAAATTAATTTCACTGTGACTGCTGGCACATTACTGCAAGTTTTCCAACTTAAGCTGTCGGGGAAAAAAAGGGGGGGGGGGGGGGGCAAAAAGAAAACAAAAAACCAACTCCTTGTCTCCTGGTCCCCATCTTCCCAAATACCAAAATGAAGCTGACATAGCAGAGCCTGCTCTTTAGGTATCAAAATAACAGCCTCACCAGCCAGCATCCAACTTGTTTCTCCCAGCCACAGGAAAGAAAATATGGAGCTTCTAAAATTCTTCATCATATTTTAGTTGGAGTAATCAGACGAGACATAATTGAAGCTGCCTACGTGAGTTTTGACCTCCTTGAAAAGTTCCCTAAAAGTTGCTCTTCTGAGACTCATATACCTTCTCCTGCACTGTCAGCAAAACGCTGCCCAGACCTTGTAAGTATGCTGTTAAAGTTTACCTGCCTTTGCGTTACCGCTGGGTTTCTTTTAACAAATGCAGCAGCAATTTCTGCCGTCAGCTTTAGTTTATACATTTCTTTCTACCGAGGAAACACCTACTTGCTTCTGTATGCTTATAACACCTGTGGAAACGGAGGAATATTTTCACTTCTGTGAAACAAGCCGATCTTCCTGCCTCTGCCCTCCCCCAGACCCCAAACGTCAAAGCCTTACCCTTCCACCTCCCTTTGCACACTTACCCAGCAGCACCCAGCACAGAGCACGGCCAGACCTGTACCAAGAGCCCCGCGATGACGACAGGCTCGCTGGCAGCCTGGGTGGGTCAAGTGCCAGCGAGGTGACAAGTCGGGTGCCAGGCGGGTCAGGGAGCTCCAGGTGCTGGCCAGGGAGCAGGGCCAGGGGTGCCCCAGGTCAGGGACTGCAGGGGCAGGGAAGGACGCGCGGTGCGCCCACAGCTACAATAGCGCGTTTTCTCCATGTCAGCAGAAGAAGAAAACGCTAAAAATAAGCGTCTCCTAGTAAGAACAGACTTGAACTGTTCTATCGGCGTTATTTAATGGATGTGATTCTAAAGTATAAACAAAAATAAAAATTATTAGGTATATTTACTGTACAGACAAGAAATTACTTTTGTCTAAGTGGGGCTGGAAGGGGCTAAGCAAATCCACAGTGCTGCTGCACAGTCTTTATATGCTGGTGGAAACGTGGCTGGAAGTTCAGCAGCCATAAAAATACCAAACTTCATTTACAGCTGCTTTTGTGAATGAAGAGTTTGTGTATAATTGTTCTACAAAAAACCTAGCACCAGCAGACAGCATTGGAGAGGACCCTGAAAAAGGATTAAATCAGGAGTCCAATCAGCGTGTGGACATTAAACCAGAGTCTCTGATAATCTGTTGTGTATTGAACCCCACCGTAATCCTTCACATGGTCCTGCTGGAAGAGCACAGTTTATCGTGTATATCCTCTTTTGGAAAGACTGCCTACTGGAGCGACTGCGTCGGTTCACGCTGTGAACACGCTACTGCGATTCAGATAGGATCGGAAACGCACAGTGTCATTATTATTGTTATTATTCTTTTAATGAAAACTTCTCAGGATGCTACTAATAACTAAAATAATAGAATCACATCACATAGCCCTCCCAGCAGCTGTGTACTGGGATCACTGCAGTAACGGCCCAGCAGTGCGTTGTGCAAAACAAGCCCAATACAGAGCGAGGGAAGTCACAGTGCAAGTTCTGCCAAAATGCCCACACTCACCACTGCCCCGAATGCATTCACCCAAAATGCAGAGTAGAAAAAAAGCACACCTGGTACTTCAACAGACCACTGCAAACTTGAACAGATTCAAACTTTTTGCCTGCCGACGGGCAGGGAAAACCGAAACAGTTTTAAAGCTTTTGTCTTTTGCTAATGGTATTCCCCGAGCTCTCGCGTAGCTCAGCAAATGGCCAAGATTCTCAGCTTGCTTTCTCCATAAAAGATCTATTAATTCAAAATCAGAGTAGACAATGCTAATTCTGTGGTGCCGTATGAAGGGAGTTTGGCTAACCCTTTTCTTTACAAAGGAGCCTCTGGTCTCTTTTTATTCTTCTGCTTCAGTAGGTCCAAGTCCTCTTGGCTATTCTCTTTAAGTTTCTGTAAAAGGTTTACATCTTCTTTCTCTGAACTCTACCTGAATTTCTCACATCCACTTCCTCTCACAGTAAAGCACAGATCGTGCAGCGGCACTATGTGGAATACATTTCTAATTTTGTCTTCAGATGAATACTGCTAAGCTGATGAGAACTTCTTAGACACTGGCAGCTTCCACTGACGTCAACTGGAATTGCAAGTTTGCAGTCAATTTAGTCCACTGCAACTAAAAGAGCCCTTGGGCCACTGATCTCTAATCTTCTTCCTCCCTTACCATTTTCCTTCTCAAATTGCACAGTGCATTCTGCGTTTCAGGCACAATGACTCCATATGGTAACGTGACTCATATTACATATGCCAATTGGCAAAATTTGTTTTTTAAAAACTTGTCCATTACAAATTGTGATGTTGTAAAGATAAATTACAAATATCAGTAAAAGGATTGGTAAACGACCAGTCATTGTTATTTAATTATTTTAATATCAATCAGAATTAGGCTTCCAAATTCTGACAAGTTATGGAATAATAGCCATTAGTTACTCCATTAGGAAGCTATTACTGCATGCCGTTGTTGCATTCTAATTCCCTAAAAGCTCTAATACAGTGTCTGTATGCATGCAGAGAGAGCAAGGGTATGTGAAAGAGCAGCACAGTAGTCAGAAGGAATACTAAATTAACATGCAATGAGGGACACCTATGCTTATGGACAGTGGCTTAGAATGTGAAAAATCAAAAATTTAAATTCTTCTTTCGGTACTATCAGGATGTACATGACTGAAAAGTCCCAAATGAAACAATCCATTGAAATAAAAAGAAAGATCAAGTAATTTGTGCAGGAAACTTGACCTTTTAATTCTCTGAGAAAATTGTGCATACAATATATAGACTACAAAGCAGCACAATGACATTCACAATCCAGAAATTATACAGCAAACATGATGCCACTGAGATGAGAAGGAAAATGATAATTCACTAGGCGGTTTCCACAGAAATAGAATGATATATATTTTTAATGAAACTTCATGAAGCAACTTGGCATTAAGACCAAAAATTGCCATTCAGTGGAACGATAAAGAAATATAAAACAGAGAACTAATTCAAAATATGCATAGGGTTTGGGAACACGGCTTTGTGATGGGTATGATATATGAGTGGAAAGGAAATACCAAAGTAGTAATGGGAGCTGAGGCTTAAGATTTCTCAGTATGTCCATTTTAGTTACAAACGATTTTTATGCTTCATTTCAGTCATTATTTAAACATTGTTATTTCTGCAAACATGCCACACTGAGATAAGGTTTCATGCTGTACCACATCAAAATGCAGATTGGTGCAGAACGTCAGAAAGTGCCTTTATTGAGGTAACTGTTTATTAAGCCGTAGAGGAATCGAAATTGCAAATTCTTTAAGAAAGGGAGGCAGAGGGAGAAGAGGGAGAGAGACATTACGTTCTCTTTAATCATGGGATTTGCACAACATCAGTACAGTTATGATCTAAATAAAGTTTCTAGAGTCATCAGGCTATTATACTGTAGCTGCTTCATTTAATCTAATGGTTTCCATTTAGGTAATTTTCATGCATTTTAATGTATTTAATGATCACCTTCCCTTGGCTGATTTACTATCTCTGAAACTATATTGTACTTTATCTGCAAGATTTGGGATTCCAGACAATGATATGCAGAGAAAGACCTAGCAAGTTTAGTAAAGATGCTATTTTGCATTTTAAATTCCCATTAATCATGCCATTTTACTAATACAGAAAAGCCTGAATATAATTTCAACCTGTAGAAAAACAATACTCCAGAGACTTACAGAGAATTAACTTGACCTAGATTTTGGATTATTTCACTCTAACAGAAACCGATAAAATTTCAGACCCTGACAGCACATGAAAAGGAGCAGGAACTGCAATTCTACATTCAATATTTCACAAATACGAGCCCTTGCTAAGCCGACTGCCCACCTCCACAGCAGGCTAAACAGCAGCCCATCCTCTGAATGCGCCCTGGTTTACCTAGGGAGGGGAGCACGTTCTAGGTGCGCTAAGAACCAGTACACAGATTATCATGCCACTGTTAGCGCATTGCCTCTGAGCTGCTGCTCAGCACAAACACATCTCTACCGCACCAGCCTTCCCGCAACAGGCTGGAAATACCTCGGAGGCTCAACAAGGAGAAAACATCTTCCTCAGCAGAGGTCCTCCTTCCTCCCCCGGCGTCACGGGATTCCGGATTGTCCTGACCCGGCACAGCAGTATCCCCTAACCACTAAACACCAACCAGCTCTCCAAAACTGTTTTATCACTATAATACAGGAAAGTGTTGTCTGAATACACAAAGTGAGGGAATAGCATTGCACCAGACATTTTAAAACTAATTAGAATGCAGAGCTGCTATGACTGCATGTGCAAATGAGGTAATTACGAATGCAAACGACTAATTACGTTCACCTGCTTGTGCAGTTACCCGCTTCTTGTTGGGCAGTTGAAATAATTGTGTGTGCAAATTAGACACACAGCTGGATGCAGACTTTACACTAGTAATTATGCACTGAAAGTTGGGTGAGGATTCAAAGGGGGGTTGAGTTATGGTTTTGTTTTTTAAAAATACAACCCTGGATTTGAATATGATGTAATTTCACAGGTACTTGAAAAAAATGTCAGAGTAGTGCAGTAACCTGAGGGATACAAGGAAGTAGCAGATACACATTTCATATATACATACTTTAGGAAAGAAAAAATTCTGCTGAAATTATGAATGGGCAAAAGGGAGAAAACAACACTAAATTTTGAATGTCTGGATAGATTTAGCTAGCAGATAATAAGATTGTGAAATTCACACTACAAAATGCATGATAATTAGAAAACACAAAACGTCTTAGAGAAGTTTTACAGTCCAAATAACTCTACTGTGGGACTATAGATCTGAACAATATACACTAAGATACCAACAGCATGAAGGCTCAAACGTACTTAGGCGAGTGATTTACAGGACCAAGAGTAAAAGAAAAAAAAAGGTTGTCCGTCATATGCATAACATATGTATGGTCAAAGGTTTGCTGTTTTGTGGGGTTTTTTTGGGGGGAGGGTTAAATTAAATGCAGGGTGTGCTTTTAGACTTGTGAAAAGGGCACTGGATTTAGCAGTAACTGCAACCATCATTCAGCTTTGTGTTTAAAGAGGAAGTCCTCCTAGATGCACTCTCCACTGCTTGTTCAGACATTGCAGTAGTTCCTGCAAATGCTTTTCTTTAATCTTAACCCTTTGGTATTTATAATTCTCATATGCTAATCTTTGGTTATTTTAAGTCCAGCTAATCATTCAGCATGTGTGCGCCACAAATATTTACAGCCCTCTAAGTATAAAAACAAAAACTCTTCAAGGCACATGCAAAGTTCAGTTCATGGCGAGGTTTTGATTATAACTGGAAACATGCAATCTGGATCATTTCTGGATTATCAGTAATAAAATAGCTCCCTTGTTGAAACAACAAAAATGTTTCTGTTTTCTTTTAGTTCCTGATGATATCCAGTCTCTGACACCAACAGTAGCTACAGCACATTAATGTTTTAATCTCATGTGTTTCAGAGAAGTAACTTTAAATAAATGAAGGGAAAAAAAAAAAAAAAAAGCAGCATTAGAGCTTTTTCCTTAGTCCAAAGCCTAGCATCAGCATATGGAAGACAATAGAAGTCAGAATCTCCTCCTAGCACCTCTAGCAGCCTGCCAACAGAAAAGTCAATTAAAACATATGACAGCATGCACCCTACAGGTGCCTAAATTGACAGAGAAAGAGAGCAAGAGAGCACCGAGACCTGCTGAAAAAGAGCCTTCAGAGTAGCTAAACAATTGCCTAACACAGTCCTTGAACGGGCAGCAGCAGAGCCACCGTCCGTCCATACCACATCCCACCGACAACTCGGCAATGTTTTGCGATCGACAGCCTCCAATATTGCTTGTTATCTTAGCAGCTACTTTAAAATTAGTATCTTGTGTCTTGATGAGAGCGCTATATTACGTATACATGTTTTAAAACAGGCTTGCAATCTGGGATTTTGCTCAGCTCTAATGTCTGCTTCGTGTTCTCTCTCACACATGCACACCCGCTATCAAATATAATCCATCTCCCTTGAAGAGAAGGGGTACTGCATAAAATGGCCAAGGGCTGGCAGCATGGGTATGTTCATTACAGCCTGCATGCAAAGCAGCAGAGCGCTGCTACAGATCTCACAGAGCTTCGTGAAGCACACGGAGAATGTACAATGCAAGTCCGATACTCCTTACCAGCAGCTCACTTGTTTTGGAGACCATCTCCAATGAAAACGCAATACCAGTACGTGTTGCAAGGATGTTTTATTATCCCTTTCTTGCAAGGAAATTTTTGTTTATGTATTCATTTTTAAAACGTAATAAAAACAGACTAAATGGACTTGATTTATTCTTATCTTCATTGTAATAAAACGTAACTTATTGATAAAATAATGCTGGGTGATTAGTCCTTTGGTAAGCAAACTTAGTGGTAAGTTAGTTACCAAACAGATACAACATTTCGGG